>NC_051163.1:39957059-40081092 GCF_013339745.2 Dermacentor silvarum
AGAAACCACAAGCTTTTATTGCCTAGTTTTCCAAGACTTTACAATTACGAACCAAAAAGAAGTGTGCTGTCAGCACATTTCTCCTGTAGCGGCCCTCTTTCTGGATATCAGGATAGACAAACACTGGCTTCACCTGTGCTGGTAAGAAAGCAGGGGCTGCTACTGCAACAATTTTTTTAAAACCTCCATGATGGAATGCGGTGCCGTTTCGTGTCGTGGAACGATTTGGAGTTGTTTTAGCTCGTTGTTCGTGAAATTTAAGTGATGCCAGTTCATTCGAGGTTTTAAGGAACCACTGTGTAGTGTTTTGCAACATGGGAAGCGTATAATTGCACATTCAGGGTATTCTGAGGGACAATGCATGCGCAAACTAAAAGGCGATATATTACCACCAAGTAGCGCCTCATAGGGGGCGTATAGATTGCCACTCAGACTACCCTAAATGTTCACTAATATGTTTGCCTTGCTGCTAATTTAATGCAATTACTCGGTAATTCGAAGCACGCGCTACTTTGTTGTAGTGGCTGGTTATGATTTAGAAGCTCTTCAATACATCACTGGCGTTAGAGAGCAAATAAATCCAGAAGGCTGTGCACTGAGTGAAAGCTGCATTGAGAAGGAGTCCTGGCTAGGAAAATGTGAACGTGGTAAGGACGATATGATGCCCAGCAGACTGCACATTTCAGCAAAAGAATGAACCAAGGAACAAAATCGTAGTTTGTTCTGACTCACTGGCACATATGTGCCGGTGCTATTTCTTTCTCCAATGTTATGGTAAAGCGTCATCGGGACGAGAAGAGGGTGCAAACAAGGAAGGTCGTAGCTATGAAACGGGTCCTGCTGCCTGGAAATTCGGGGGCCCACTTTGCATGCTGCATGCTCTCTGACTTGCTTTTTTTGTCTGAAAATGATTGTGACGACTATACAATAGTGACACGTCGTGGTGATCGCACGTGACCAAGAGCTCAAAGACATCTTGTAAGCTCCGAAATATCGTTGCAGCCACTTTTAACTGAATCCCACGTCGGTGAACTGGCGTTCAAACCCAAATACCGTCACAGGGCCGGTATTATACACATAGCGTATCAAAGATAGTAGTGACGAGTGTCAGTCATGTGCTGCTTCTTGATGCGCCAGCAGTTAAGTTGCCAAACTTATTCCGCGCTGGAGGTCGGCCAGAATGTTCCAGTTAAGTCCCGATACATGCCGACACCTCTCGCGCTGAGCGGTAGCCTTGTCACAGTTCTTAGCCGGTGAAAAACAATTATTGCCAAAAAAAAGAGGTGTAGGAGTGATGCTCTGCGCATTTTCTCGTTACCGGTATTCACGGTAAACAATGACGTGCTCTGTTTCATCCCGCGTACGTTACAGATTCGTCGCCTCGGACACTTGTTTGAATTTCGCACCACAATGAGGAGGCCATCTGATGCAGAGGCGGGCCAACCTCCCGTCGGCACCCCCGACGAAAACCCCTTCGCTGACAAGCATGTTCGAATAGGTGAGTTCACGATCATCACTCCTCTCAGCTGTCATTCTTAGTTCCACGTTTACCAGTGCACTAGACGGAGCGCTCACCGGTGAAAACTCCGCGTGCGGTGTACACGAAAATATTCGGCCATCGTCTTACGGTCGTAGCGCCCATTGGTCCTTTGCGCTTGCCCGTATGCAGTGAGCCGGATAAGAGTGAGAGATATACCTGAGTACTGGTTGAGCAATGGTTAGAGCAAGTTCGCTGTTCAAGGGGCACTGCCGAGAAAAATATGTTCCATTTGCATTGTTATATTGCCCCTCTAGAATTTTCCAAAACATCCACTGTCTCCTTGTCAGGAGAATCGATAACTAATAAAACAAAAAGCGAGAAGAAAAGACAGGTGGCGATGCCGCATTGAAGTGCCACTACTATGTCACCATGATGTCACAGATTTTCATGGCGTCTAGGCAGGTCTACCTGATTTCTCTTCCGTAAACATGGACAAGGTTGCATTCTGAATGAGCATAGCAAGTATCGACAACTTTCACGTAGCCACGACGCACAATTACAAAAATGCGGTTCGAAATTCTTGAAGTCACAGCGGCTAACAGAGATGAGGTTTCGGTGCAACGTAAGAAAACATTGATGTGGTTCAGCTTTGGTTAACCCTGGTAGATATCGAAAGCTTCGCTGCCCTGGCTGGGGCCATTGTCGAGCTGTGGCCGAGGTGTGGTTTCGCAATGATATACAGACATGTTTGCAATGAATACAGTGTTTATTCATCATTTGTTTATAGCCTATGAAGACACTGCGGTGATCAGTAAAGTAGTGAGACTTCGTTGCAACTCGCAGCCGGGCCCAACTCTACTCGGGCAATGGCGGCACTGTCTCCTTTCAGGGCTCCGTAGAGGCCTAAATATAGTCCGATGTAGTGTGAACGCGCGCAGATGTTGTGTCACGTTCGCGAGAACAACAGCGGCTATAGTTCGACAAATCGTTCGACGTACTGACGCCGCCACAACGTAACCGGACGCTCAGCCAATGCGCTCCGACGCGCCCGTCCTTTGATCACGCTCGCCCGCGTGCCGATAACGTCGGACTTTTAACGCACATTAATGCTCTCTTCTGATTTGACCTCTAGCTCTCAAGGTAAAAACTGTTGAGTCGCGGACGGCTGCTCGAGGTAGCCTAATGAAGCTTTCGCTTCAAAATGTTTTGCCTTTATGTTCTATTACAGTAACCTAAATCCTCCCACAAAGTTAACACAGAGTTTCGAGAGAATATCTTCTCTGACTAAAATGATTTAGTCTTTTTAAACTTCCGAGGCGGTGATAACGTGATAACGTACTTGGCCACAAGAATCTTTGCTCTCGGAAAACGGCAAATCAATGCAGTCACCGATGCTTGTGTAGATGCATGTCACGCTCCAAGCCGGTATGATGATCACAGGTATGTGGAAAATCTGTGCCAGTTACCTTTTGAGATAAAGCTGTAATTTTTACTGATAAAGCTTCAAAGACGTTGCGGACATCAAAACTTGCGTGGTAATTTTCTAGACAATACCTACTTTAAAGGAATGCGTAATTGCTTCATAATGGACATTAGGGAGGGGGGGGAGGCGACATGGTCATGGCAGAGGTGTGGCGAAACACTGCTCAATGATAACCCTTCGGTATAAAGACTGTTCCCATAATACCATAACCCGAATATATAGTGAAAATGTGGTGTGAAATTCATTGATGCTTCGTGTAACAGTTTTCCTCAGTGCACTTGTATTTCTTACATTGTGGAAATATATTATTAATAACCAGAACGGTAGTGTGCGAGATATTTCGCTGTGAATTTCGACTTCAATATTCTCAAAATTTTGGCAAGCCACCTAATTTGTAACCAAGTGGCGTTATACTTTCAGCACTGCCTATAGCTTAAATTAGGCAAGGCCAACAGGACTTCAAAAGACAATTATTTGGGTCTACATAGCGAAATTTCACACTTATGATTGTAGTGACGATTGTAACACACATTTTAATGTCCACCAATGGATATATGAAGCTTGGTCAATAAACATTATCTTTATGTCCCAAATTCTTGATACTGTCGGGCAGTTCACCATCCCCAAAGCCCGTGGTATTTCTTACTCCTGCGTTCCATCTTACTTACCCACTACACAGTACAGCCACTCTGATTCGCAACAGTTGACGTCAACAGCAGAAGTGATATTTGGGCGAATGGTGTTTTATTTCGATACACAGACTCGAATGTCCAGCACCTGCCCCATAGCGTCTTCCGCCTTAATTAGTATCTTTATTTGTGCCGAGTTATTGACGAGGACGACTAGCCGGCAGCTAATATGACGAAATCATAGAATTAACTAAGATACAAACAATTGCTTCTGCTAAATACAAAATAAAGACATAATTTGCAACACTAGCTTACTAGCTTCTTTCCTTCACTGCGCAGGTTTCACCCGGAAGGTGTACGCGATTCTATCGGTGCAGCTGCTGCTAACAACGGCCGTGATCGCTGCTTTTGTATTTGTGTGAGTAATACAACCGCTACTAGGCTTTTTTTTTTAAGCGAAGCTTTCTGTGTCTCACTGATTCGACCAGGAGCGCCGAAAACGCACTGCGAAAGAGCCAACTTACACAATGAAACTATCTGCGCACACAATCGTAGAACACTACCGTCTAGATTCGCAGTTGTACCGATAAGAACAATGGGAACTGCAACGACATGCTACCAGACGAACTGTATATATCTGCATAGCATTACGCGCGTCACGCAATGCATTCCCGGCCGTCGCCATGGGTAGGCCGTGGGTGCAGCGTACTTCGGAAGAAGAGGCTGCCGTACGCGAACGTAAGCGCGAACGCAATCGTGCCCGTAAGGCCGATCCTGTGTATCAGCAACGGCATGCATTCCGTGAAAATGTGAGTGTGTGCGTGTAATCAACGGCTACGTGATCTGAAATAAAGGCTATGAAACTTAACGAAATGTGTGTTCATTCAACTTCAACTTTCAAAAAATACATTCATAACCAAGCAATCTAATCACATATGCATCGCATCGGGTCGTTCAGCATTTCTTGGGTTCGTTGCATGGTCGTTGGATTAGGACTTTGGCTTTCATTTAGTTTGCATGGGCGAAAGCTTCGCATTCAACCATCTTTTCTTAAGAAAGGGGCTTTGATTTTGATTTTGATTTTGTGTGTGTGTGTGTGTGTGTGTGTGTGTGTGTGCGTGTGCGTGTGCAAGAGTGTTTGCAAATTGAAAAAAACGAATAAAATGAAGCCTAACAAAAAGAAAAGCTTCGAATTTTGCATAAAACACCAGCGATTGTGCATACGTAAAAAAGATGCTCAGAGAAAAAAGAAAAGCATCAACCTATTGGATAATACAAACGTTATCTTTATCCTTTGTGTGGTGACTGGGCAGCCTATATGTAAAGTTTATGCCAATGAGTGATCAGAACTTCAGAGATCCCATGAAAGCGACAATAGCTAGACAGGGAGCCGCTGGCAGCAAGACTATTTTAAACATGGCACTTAAGGATACGGTACTGTAAGGCGTAAACTGGCTGTCAAAAACATCCCAAAAATAACTATGTATACTGCAGTGCCATAATACAATTTATAGGGGTGCTGTCCTGGTGACTTTCAGGAAGGATACAGCGCAAGGAAGATAAGGCAGCGCAAGGAGCGATGAAACGGAAAAAATGATGGGCCCCATGCTGGGAGACCGAAAGGCTGTGATACATTTAGAAAGCAGACGCAGGCTGCTTATATTTTAGTTAATATTAGCGGCATGCTTTATCTCACCAGCTCATAAATAAATACATAGGGACGAAGAAACTGTTCAGCTCGGCATCCGGTGGGTCGAAATTGTTACAAAGAAACATAGTTTTTCTAATCTATGCAGATTGATTGAGTATAAAGTTTAGTGCTTCATTAGTGGTACATATATGCTGTACAAGTTATACAGACAGAGTTCTCACCGTTAGGAACTGCAGCGGGACCTCTTGCTCTTAGTTACATAATATGTAAATAAAAAAGTCGGCAGAGCCCACGCCCTGTGGGAATTGATGTTATGCGAAGCAGTGTGCGGGAGCCTACGAAGTTAATGAAACGACCATGAGAATAGCAAGACGTAGGTGGCTCTTTCATGATCTACATTACACGCATCTCATGACATTCATGTCATGAGTTCCTCCGGAGTCCCTTTAGCTGCACTTAAGAGACCTTAAGGCGTGCTCATGACTATGACTTCGACCATCAACGTTTAGCTTTTTCCATCACTTCGTACCACATCCGAACCCATTACATTGATTTTTGAGTGTTAATCTTTTTTCGCTGAGTGATTCTCATTTTTGCTGAGTCATGGTCATGAGCATCCTGGTGACTCCTAGCACAATCATTTAGTGTTTCCTTCACTTAGTGCCCATGTCCTAACCAATTTCAGTGGTTTTTGAGTGTTAATCTTTTTTTTTTGTCGAGTCATTGTCATTTTTGCTAAGTCATGCTTATGACTATGACTTCTACCATCATCCTTTAGTGTTTCCTTCACTTAGTGCCCTCGTCTGAACCCATTCCAGGTGTTTTTGGGCTTTAATCGTTTGTCGCCGAGTCAATATAATTTTTGCTGAGTCATGCTCATGACTATGACTTCTACCATCATCCTCTAGTGTTTCCTTCACTTAATACACATGTTCGAACCCATTCTAGTTACATACCAACTTAATGAAACAAGAGAGCACCAAGACATAGGTGGCTTTTTCATGACCTACATGACACACACGCCATGATAATCATGTCATGACTTATCATTTAAGTTCGTTATGCACACTTGTCATTCCATGCCAATTTTGGTACCTACCAAGTTAACGAAACCACCATGAGAACACATAAATAGATCGATAGATAGATAGATAAATAGATAGGTAGATAGATAGATAGATAGATAGATAGATAGATACTGTCAAAGTAGCCAATGTTCGCCACGAAATGCTTCACATGTAAAAGTGGTTGTCGCACCTGTGCGTTAGGCCTGTTTTCATCATGTTGAGTTGGCTGTCTTGCTAAAGCATATACTTCTAAGCAATGACACACAATGACGATTGCAATGCGTGTAAAGAACGGTGTGGATCAGCGAGCAAACGGGGATAGCCAAAAATATATAGTTGACAATATGACGGAAAAAAACGGAGCTCAGCAGGCCATGTAACGCGCCGGGTAGATAATCGGTGGACAATGAGAGTTACAACATGGGTTCCAAGGGAACGGAAGCGCAGTCGAGGACGGCAGAAAATTAGGTGGGGGGTCGATGCAATTATGAAATTTTCTGCCCCAAGTTGGAATCAGCTAGCACATAACAGTGGTAAGTAGAGGTCACTGGGACACCGCCTCCTCTGTTTTAAATGCGAAGCATTTCCTAGCGATCATTGGCCACTTTGACAGTATCTATCTATCTATCTATCTATCTATCTATCTATCTATCTAGCAGCCTACGTCTTGGTGCTCTCATGGTCTTTTCGTTAACTTGGCAGGTAACAAAATTGGCACAGTATGACAAGAGTGTATGACGAACATAAATGATATGACATGAATATTATGACGTGTGTATCATGTAGGTCATGAAACAGCCACCGACGTATTGGTGCTCTCTTGTTTCCTTAACTTGGTATATAACTAGAATGCGTTCAGACATGGGTATTAATTGAAGGAAACACGAAAGAATGATGGTAGAAGTCATAGTTATCAGCATGACTGAGCAAAAATGACAAGTACTCAGCGAAAAATGATTAACACTCAAAAACATGTGGAATGGGTACACACATGGGCACTCAGTCAAGGAAACACTAAAAACGATGATAGATGTCATAGTCATGACTCATAAGCATGACTTAGCAAAAATGACAATGACTCAGCGAAAAAAGAGTAACGCTCAAAAACCAGTGAAATGGGTTCGGACATAAATGACAGGTCATGACATGGATGTCATGGTATGCGTGTCATGTAGGTCATGAAACAGGCGCCTACGACTCGGTGCTCCCATGGGCGTTTCGTTAACTCGGTAGGCTACCCGCACACTGCTTCGCATAACATCGATTCCCACGCAGCGTGGGATCTCCCGGCTTTTAAAGACGATAGTCTTTCTTGGGGAACTTAAAGGCTGAAAATTTGGTCTGTCTGTCTGTCTGTTTGTCTGTCTGTCACCCGATTCAGCCACCCGGCCAAAGTTGGACCACTTGCTTACCGCCCACACTACTTAAACTGGTACGGCTGTTCATACTTGTGAACGTTATCGATCACAAAGTAAATATTACGCATATCTGAGGCGCAACATCACTAGGTAAGTATTAGGAGGTGTGTTCCTTTAATAGAAAATACATAGATACCTAACTCTAAAGACCCTAGTTTCTTAAGCTGCGCTGAAAATGCCATGCTATGCGCACCGACGAACGACGTTCCCCGTCTGCGCGCCGACGAGCGCCCTCTGCCATGAAGGGAGGAAACCCTCTGCACAAGCTCATGTTTCCCGATGTATTGCCAGATGGCGTCCATGTCTCACGCAGCGCCTCCTCAATTTTATCAATGTCAGCCAGATGCGGCCGATTCAACATAAAGGAAGCGCTGTCTGAGGCAGGGCAAAACATAAATGGCTGCTTGATGAAATAATGCGGTAAAATGAAATCTGTTCAAACAAACCTTCAAGCCAGGACGGAAATGGTACGAGAACAGCATCACGGATGGCCGCGGATCAGACCAGCACTCATGTAGTACGGCCGGCAGAAGACTATCGTCTTTCGACGACATTTGCAGCGAAGCACGCAGATACGCGGCAAATTTTTTTTCAATACCAGTACAATCGCTCGCTCCGCAATGGGAGTGGTTGGTCCGCCTTAGTTCGGTGACTTGCCGCGATGTTACGCTACCCAGAGGGTACGATTAAAGTCTCTATATAAGAAAAGTACCGCCATCTACTCTTTCCTCCGTCGTCTCCTCTCCTAAAGCGCGTGCTTTTTTCATTATTTTTTGCTTGAGAAAGCAAGTCGACGGTGGCGGCCCTAGAAAGTCCACGTTGAAACTTTCAGGCCGGGCGCGTGCCACCACCGCCGCCGGCAACTGCGGCTGCGCAGAGGACTACCAACATGGCTCCGAAGAGCAAAAAAATATAAAGAAGTCAAAGCGCGCGCTATCATCGACCAATCGGCTATACAGGGGAGAGCGAAGCGGCGTTGATCAAAGGATGGCAGTACTTTTCTTACATAGGGACTTTAGGTACGATTGCTCGAGCCATGCATGCGTCTGAGCGCGCGCCGCTGGCTTTCCAGAGAAGAAGCGGTAGACGCTTCACGCGTCTCAGGATTACTTCCTCCGACTTCCATCGTGAGCCGCCGCACAGAGGCTAGTGTCCCCCACGACCGCAGAGCAGGCGCAGTCGACGGGGCAGAGTAGGAAGGGCATTCGGAGAGCGTGGTGAAACGTTGGATCGACCGCATTTAACTGGCATTAAAAAAATAAAAAAAAAATAGCGGAGGTGCTAGCTTGGAAATACCTTCGTCCTGCGGTGGACATAAAATTGGCCAATGATGATGATGATGATGAAATGAATTCTCGCGTGCAGAAAATGAAACGGCTTAAGTGGGGACTATTTTGGTTGTGGCTATACCTAGATGTTTAAGCCCATTTCGAATTTCCCGTGTGTTGATCTGGACACATACGCTCGGGGCAAATGAAAGAGAGTCTGCAGGGGTCTGGTAGCAACGTTATCAAGCAGTAACTTGTTTGTCATTCGCAGACCGGAACTCAACAAGTTTTCCAAGGTGAATGGGAAAGCGTTGACCGTTTTCGCGTAAGTAGAATTTTTTTTTTTAATGTAAACTGTCACCGCCACGAAGAAATAAACCCTTATGCCCCAGCATCCACGCACCGCCGCGACTTTTAGAAGTTAGCGCCAACCACACACACCGTAAACTTCACAATGCGGCTTCCGAGATTATGCCGGCGCTCTTTTGTTCCGGGCAGTGAATTTCTATTACAGATTAGCCTATATAACATGAAACTAGAGGGTATGCGTATTCAAAGAACGAAGCCATCATTCGGCGATGATGATAATGATTGGCATCCTCCTTGAAGCGGAGCAGAGACGAATATTCACCTAGCCTGCATTTATCGCCATTTAGCCTTTTGCCTATCTGATCTGAGTCTTTAGTATCAAAAAATGACCAACCCTTCCCTTACCGAAAAATGGGGGTAAGCTAAGCTTGTCGTGTGTTTCTTCGCCGATCCTCCAAACGAATTACACTGACGAGTACCACGTTGTGCTCGAACCACGACCGGTCACACGCACTGCAGCTGGCTCCGGAGTTCCGGTTGAGAAACTCTCGTTGAAACCTGGCCGTCGCACCGGGGAAGTTGGCGCTTGCGTTGACGAGGCGAGCACTACCGTTCTCGGGCTCCTGGAGGGCAAAACAACGCTGACGTTTGGGCTCAACATCGAGCTTCCGCAACTCGGGATTCGCGGCTCTTCGCTGATGTTTCGCCTGGGCTTCGGAAGCCCTAACGCTTGAATCGGCACGTCGATGACGAGCGCTTTCCCGAGCAGGGTCGCGGTGCCATTGCTCAAACGCAGCCTGCTCCTCGGCGGAACGCACCACTCGAGGCCTTACCAACCGGGCGTCGAGACTGACCTGAGGCGAGGGAAGCATGGCGGAGCGCGCGCCAACCCCCTTTCCCTCCCGCGACACGCCAAACGACCCTAATCGGCCACGCACGTCACGTGGTCTGGCGCCGGCGCAGCTGGAACAGCTGCTCTACTCTGGGAGCAGCCAGTTTTTTTTGTTTTTTGTTTTTGCCCGACCACGACAACACCACCGACACTTGTAAGCCAATGCAATCGTCACTTGAAAAACATCACTGTACTCTCCGTCACCTACACTTGCAATGACTCCGGTTTTATCAATCTCTTCCCTGCATTTTTTCCTACAATACGCTAATCGTCTCTTTCTTATCTACACTGATGACCAATTAATCCTTCCATTTTCTTTTATTCCCAACGCTTGTGAAAGGTGGACACTCCCTATGGATCTCGTTCAGTGAATATCTTGGCATTCTATTAGCACGTGCCGAGTCGTTCGCAGTCTCGTTTTTTTTTTTTAGCAGCACACACTTCCTTCATCCTGTGGTGCCTTTCTGATCCTGTATGTTTTTTTTATCTTCAGGCAAGTAGCTCGGGCCTAAAATAGCAAGGCACTGCCCATTGTGTTGTCAACCCATTTTACCTTCAAATTTCATTCTTGCCGTTTTTGTAAATCTCCGTGGTCTTTATTGTGTCAATCTTTTTCATCCAATTTACAGTCCTTGTTTCTCTCACTTTCTTTTTACGACTCCTGGTCATTTTATTTACTTCCAATTACCCTGTACTTCGTTGCCACTTTTCTTTGCCTTTTCCTGCATTCCGTGTCGACGCTTTTGAGGTACATATACTTGTGCACTTTATCCGAACATTTCTTTTCATCCATGTTCCTTAGTACTCCTTCTTTCTGGGGTTGCCTCTGAAACTAATCTTGCTCTGCGTTTCTCTCACTTCAAATGAAGCCAAACGCATATCACCTTGCACGGCATCATTTGTGGTTTTACGGTATGCCCGCAAAGCCAGTTGACTCATCGACCTCTGAATTATCGTCAACCCCGACAAGATTTCTGATTTAAAGCACATAATAGCATTCACGCTATCACCATTACGCTTCTCCAAATTTCTTGCAACACTTTGACTTTATTTTAGCCCCCAATATCTCTATGTTTCATTATAGCTCCATTCCCCTTCCCTTTCAATTTTAGATTATCTTGGTGGACAGTTGAGCAGATCTTTCCTTCACTTATGTATATACCCAACTATTTATATTGCTTGACGACGAGTATCACTTCCTCTTAATTGAATTGAAACCACTTCATCACTCGTTTCTTCAATAAAGATCATAATGCCGATTTCTCTGTGCTAAACTTAGAGGCCAACCGCGACAAAATTTTAGAACGCGTAAAAAGCACAGTTCCAGACAATTCAGACACAAAGTAGCCTCGGTGGAAAAGCTTACGCTTGAAACGCCAGCGGGTGCGCGTCAAAAAATACATGGAAAAATTGATGTTTCTCATACCGAAACAGACAACAAACTCCGCCATTACTACTGACCGGAAGTGACGTACGACTTAGAGTGTTCAGAACCAGCGAACAGGGCCCGCACGTCTGTTCAAAAGTTTGTGAAATGCTAGCTGCTTCGTGTGCTCTGACCACGCCGTTTCGCGTCCGTTACTTTCTTCTTTAACGAAGAATTCTTCTCCGAGTCAAGTCGGCTTTCTGCATCTGGTTGTCTACGTTGAACGAGCATAACCTCGATGCGTTCCGTCTCCGCTAGGAGATGAAGAGCGCACTGGGGTGACCAAGCTAAAAGTGCGTCCGGCTTGACGCGAAGCAGAGGCCCTCGCGTACTAGCATGGCTGATCAACAGCAGCACAATGGGTGCACACTTCGGTTTCACGGGAGTGAGCGTGCCGAGTTTGCGCCTTCGACAAACAAAGCGCTCGCGCGCCTGCAGGCCACGTTTAAGCGATCTTAGAGTTAACAGCATGATGGATCCGACTTCGCAGGTCGCTGCCTCGCACGCTGGAAACGGCGAACTATATACGTGCCTGAAACCTTAGCTACCTTAGACTCATTACACCGAGCAGGCAGATACCTCCATCGGTAGCGAAAAATGAGAAGTGGCCGACGCTCGGCGCAAAGTGGGCGCATAGAGTCCCAGATGGACTGCAGCCGTGGTAAAGTTCCGCACGGCCGTTTGCCCTGGCGGCATTTTCTGCCGCCGCATCTGCACGACAGCCGCCGCGTCGCGTTATCCTTTACGACTAAACGCAGCATGTGGATCGTGCCGACGGCGTTTCTGGCGCGTTGTCAGAAACGCTTTGGTTTGTCCACTTCGACGCGTCCGATATATCTTGAAGATGATGCACCACCGGAAAAGATCGCACGAGGATATCGCCCCTGAATACAACTTTTCTTTTCGTGCGCCATCGCCGCTGATAGTATTTATAGGCATCCCGAGAAAGCGTTTGACAAGCATATTTTGCAAGAGTAAGGGACTATACTCACAAAATATAGCCTAGCCATCTTCGTCAATTGCAGTTTACATGCTTTGTGCACGTTAGCTGGTATACCTTAATAATTTTCAGCAATTTTATTGCGATAGCAATTATATGCACACTTCAACCGGATTTCTGCCGCCGGCTTCGTCGTCGCCGTGAGGTTCCGTATAGATAAAATCGTCGCCGCTCGCCGTATGCCCGAGCGGAAGCGTGCGGGGGATGCCCGCTATCACGGAGAGCGGACGCACGGCAGGAAAGCAAACGCGACCGTGGCGCGAAAGGCCGTGGGGGTATGGGAGGGAGGGAGGGAGGCGGGGCGACGCTGCGCTCCGGCATCAAAGGCCTATCTTGCACCAAAGGCCAAACTTGCAACCGGGCGCAAAGGGAACTTGCCACTCAATCTCCCACGTGAAAACAAGAAAGCGGGAAGTCAGCGCGGGAGGGACCGAGGGGGCGGGGGGCGCAGCCCTGCCAACAACCGCGTTCATACTTTGCCCAGCTGTGTCGCTCGCCCGCACCGTCTCTTATCTCCACACGGCTCTGACCTTTGTGTGCGCTGTGCATTCGCCGCTCAGTTTCCGTTGAAGCGATAGACCGCACGTAGCTTCGCCCGCTGCGGCGGATGCGCTTGCTGGCAGCTGTTTTGACGGTCGTCTGCTGTCATTCAGTGTGATCTATTCATGTTTGCTGGTGCGCACTTACGCCACGCTTGTTAATTCGGTTAGTAATAGTCGGGCCACATTTCCCAACGCACGCTACACATGCAATGCTGCCCGGATCGGCAGTGCAGCGCTACAGGTGTGTCCGTTCGCACGCGCTGCCCACGGGAAGTGCTTCTCATCAACACCACCGTTTCACACGCGCCTTCTCGTGGTCATCGAGTCTCTCTTCATGTCGGTCTGCTTACGCCGCAGCACACCTGCTTACTTAATAAGCTCATGTTTACTACAATTCATATTGCTAGCTACCAAAGCCGCTCACCATACTTCGTATGACATTGCTGTGTTGCTATCGCATTCATGAAACTGTGACATTTTTTTGTAAAAAGATTCAGTCCCTAAATGCAAAAAACACTTTGAACATTCACAAGAATTTAACTCGCTCTTTAAAATGCGACGGACTTAATTAAAATCGGTCCAGGGGTTATTCAGGAAAACATTTCTGCGGTTTAGGCGTACTTAAGTAGGTAGCATCGGAGTTGGGCCCGAGCGTATTTATTTCTTTATTAATACTGCGGTCTTGAACACAAGGACCATTGCAGGTGGGTATACATATTTGTACAGTATCAAATTGAGACAGAAATGAAGTAAATCAAGGCAAAGGCTTCAACAACACATATACATAGCAGAAAATTGTTCGCCAATGTCATCACGTGCAAGACCGCAACATAATATTAATTAGAATGCAGGATTTACAAGCACCGAGTATTGCTCAACACGCACACAGAAAATAAGTTCACTAATATTGAATACACGCCTTAAACAATAACAATGAATTCGGTGTTACTACGCTGTCAGCAAGGTTGTTCCAGTTGGTTATGGCTCCAGCAAAATATGAATATTTGTAACCGTTAGTTCTTGCTAATAATGCTTTTACTGAGAGAGAGTGTTGCATGCGTGTAGCGTAACCACTGGAATAACTAATTATTTGCGAAGTGTAAACGTTGTAGTGCCAATTTACCATCTGGAAAAAATAATTTCAAGCGACAAATATGATTCCTATTAGCACCAGACAGCAAACCGTTTTTCCTTAGAAGGTCCGTGATAGATGTACATCCATAGCAAATATAGATAAATCTCTTTGCATTTTTTGTAACCCTTTCCCATTTGTAGATGCTTGTTTTAACATATTCCAAGACTGGTCATACAGTAGCTTTATAAGCAAGTAAGCGAGTTTCAGAGGTAGCATACCGTAATGCCCGCCTTAAAAAGAGCAGTTTACGCAGAGCATTAGCGGATACTATAAATATGTTTACTCCGAGAAAGGTAATTAGCAATCCAGAGGCTTGTAGCATGTGACTTCGGAAAGTGCGTAATCAGTAATACCATATAGTGGTAACGGAGAGGGTTGATTTTAAGTGTTATTCTCATATAAACTGTTTTATCAAGATTTATTACCATTAGCCACATGTCGCACCAACATTTTACCTTTTGAAGGTCGTTATTTAGCCTAATTTGATCCTCAGTGGAATTTATTTTCTCAAAAGGGACACAGTCGTCAACGTATAACTTAGCACAGACAGAAAGATCACGGACAATATCATCTATAAAAATGAGGAATAAAAGCGCTCCAAGAACAGATCCCTGGGGGACTCAGGACTCGACCGCGATGGTGTGGGAATGGGCATTAATTAAGGAAACACTGATGCCGGTTAGACAAGTAAGCCTCGATCCAGGCTATTAGCTCGTCATTTGTTATTACGAAACGTAATTTATAAATAACTTTTCTGTGCGAAACCGTGTCGAAAGCTTTGCGAAAGCCCAAAAATATTGCATCACTTTGTTTGCCCTCATTAATTGCTTCTGAAAAATCGTGAATAGTCTCTACCAACTGAGTACATATCGAGTCTTCCCTTCCGAAGCCATGTTGGACTTTTGATATTACGTTATGTTCTTCTAGAAAGTCAGTTAAATGTTTATGGAGAATATGCTCAACTAGCTTGCACGCAGTAGAAATAAGTGAGATTGCCCGATAATTTTGTATACATTTTTTGTCACCGCTTTTATGAAGAGGTTTAATTCTTGTGACTCTCCAATCATCTGGTAAAGTGCCCTCCTCAAGCGACCTTCTGAATATCCCATAAATATTGGGAGCACCATTCAGCATACTGCTTTAGAAAGGCATTTGGAATCTCATCTGGACCGAGTGATTTCTTCGCATAAAGTTTTAACAATAGATTAAGCACCCATTTCCACATATGTAACATCACAGATAGGAGGTAAAGACAAACTAAATGGTGGTATATGACCATTGTCACCAGTGAAAGCAGTTTTGAAAAGGGTATTAAAGGCAACGCTTGCTGTATTACCATCCCGTACACAAGTGTCATCAATCAAAAATATGTCAGTTGAGCTAGAAGTTGTAGTAATGACCCTACAAAATTTCTCAAGCGAAGTTTTAATAAATAATAGGAGTTGAGTACTAAAATAGCTTTGTTTATCAAATGCGATCTGATTTTTCAGTTTTTGTGACACCTCTTCGATAAGTTGGGCTGTGTAAGCGATTGCTGATTTTGCCCGTTTCTTGAGGCATTTTAACCTACGCTGTAAATGCAATGTTTCTCTGCGAATCTAAGTATTGCGGTTGCAGGGCTTGCTGCTTATCTTTGGAATAAAACGCTGAACACATTCATGAAAATCGTCGTAATGAAAGTGAAGCATGTCAACAATAGATTCATTATCTGCCCGTTGAAAATTTGGGAATCTTTCAATATCCACTGGGTTGTTTAAGAAACCATCTTCCATTGTGAATAAAACGGCCTTGTGGCCTGATATATCAGCGGCAACACCACTGGAGGCGTTTGCAGCAGTGTTACCACTTTGAAAAAAGAGATGCATAATTGTGCTGGATTCTTGTAGTCTCATTTACAACATGCATAAGATCCAAATTAAATACCAGGTTCAGCATTTTGCACGCCATCAAATTAAATTTGTGGTTTCAAAAATTGGAACAATCAATGTTTAGGAAAATGAAATCACCGGCCATACTTATTCTGTCTTCTGCTTTCACATAAGACTGAAAATATTTTTTTTAAGTGGTGAAAGATAGCAACAGAAGAGCTCGGAGGCCTATAGACCAGCTCCGAGAATACACCTAATATAATTTGAATAAGTTTTACTAAATGTGCCCTCGACTCCAGTCATGTCAGCTAACCTCATAAGTTTCAACGATGGCTTAAATAATGCAGCCACTCCTCCACATTTTCTGTCGCGATCTTTCCTAAATACCTTGTAATTATTTGGGACAAATTCTCTGTCATAAACATCTTCGCTTAGCCACGTCTCAGTCATCACCACAAAGTCAGGGTCATGCGGAAGTAAGAGACTTCCCAAGTGAACAGCTTTGTTCACAACACTACGACAGTTAACATTTAAAGCTCGCAAACATCCTGCTTTTGTTTTGTTATGTCATTTATCTTTAGAAATCTTATACCGCTTTTTGTTCGTCTCAGACGAATAATGTGCCATCCACACTTAATTTATCAGTCTAACTTAACCTTGGCACCTTTCGCACTTGTGCAGAGCTTTCCCATATATATATATATATATATATATATATATATATATATTATAGTTTCTTATCTCACGAACGCCAAGAGAGAAGTCCTCGGAAACTGATATTTAAGAGCCCTTGAGTTCGGGACAGGCCTTCAGTATCGTGATTTTTCCGGGATAATCCAGAAACTTCACAATTGCGAGACGATAGCCACAATTTTTCTTTACATTTTTCTTTCCCAGCCTGTCACACCGCTCTATTCCATTAACAGTTACATGGAGCTTTTCAAGAAACAAAGCAATAGCTCTTATGTCTAATTTTGTCGCCCAAGAACCATGTATGGAAATTTTATTGTAAATTGTCTGGTGCTATCTTTTCCTCTGAGTACCACAGCACGGCTGAAGAATGAACATTTTCTGGAGAAACCTCCTTCAGTCAGTACCGGTCAAATCTAGGCGAAACGCAGATATATTTTGTTGGGCTCATTGAGTAGTGACTTTTTATAAAATTTGCGCTGATTTAACGTTTCTTTTAAATGTAATACTACGGAAGAAGGGGGGAGAGGGGGGAGGAGCGAGGGATTCTGCCTGCGTTCAATTCGACCACATACAACACGCGTACTCATACGAATAACTGCAAAGGCAACCAGCTTAAAATTTAGAGGTGTTATCCGCGCAATGCGGTACATATCACGTGAATAAATTGAAAGAGGCGGACTTCTGCCATCTATCGCAGGCGACATTCAAATGAAAGAAATCCACTTTCGGAACCTATATCATTCGTCAAAAAGAGTGACACTTCACGTAAATTCTCGGGCTTGCGTCAGTGGAAGTTTTCGTGAAACGGTTCAGTGATTGTGAGGCGAGATCGGCGGGCTGCTAATGCGGCCCGAAGACTTGCCATGCCATGTCGCGGCGGCACGTTCACGTCTCTGGTTTACTTGCAGGGGAATAGCAAGCACCATGGTGTTGAGTACTCTGTTGTGCTCCGAGAACCTAAAGCGTTCTTTCCCTTCGAACTTCATCCTGCTCTTTCTCTTCGTAAGTATAAATGGGGAGCTTAAGGAACTTGAACAGAGGCCACGTGGCAGGCAACGAACGATGGGATGGAATAGTGATGATTGTTGGAGTTTTTTGGCGCAAGGGCCAGATGTGGCCAAAGAGAGCCAAGGCGATGATAATGACTTTTCAGTGGTACATGAATGGTGAATTAGAAGGTGTGGATAAAACAGATGTGGCATGGCTGTAAAGAGGCCTAAATAGTCGCTGTAGAATGCGTAAAATCTATAGGTACTAAGAATATGGCAATGACTAATGAAGTGTGCCATGGATACGAGGGATGCATTGTGAAAGATTGATCATGTACTAAAATATGTCAGAGGCTAAAAGTTTCAAAAACACTAATGCGTTAACAGAGCCCTTGAGATGTAAGGGCCTGTAGGCATGTGCTATACTGAGCTATTATCACAGTGGCATCCTCTTAAGAGAGGATGCGCTACGTATTTCTTGGGCTGATAAGATGCAAGACAACATCATTCAAAAAAGTGAGGACTGCTTTGGTAATGAAAAGCGGTTCTTTGTCAAGAAACATAGCGGGATGAAGAGGGATAGAACAGCGGTATGCCAGAGGAAAATGTTTCTTCCTCTCTCTCTCGGCTTCCCTACACTCCAGGAGGACGTGATGAACGGTGAGCCTCTCGCCACATCTACCACAGGTTGGAGGATCATTACCATTGAAAAGAAAATTGTGGGTACCATATGTGTGTCCTATTCTGAGGCGACAGAATAGGACATCAGTTCGCCGTGTTTTTGATGCAGAGGGCCAGAAACCTAACTGTGGCTTAATCAAGTGAAGCTTATTATTTGTTTGCGCATCCCACAAGCGTTGCCAGTAGCTTCGCAGTTTCTTCCGCAAGAAAGGTTTCAAATCTGTTACAGGGACAGCAGCTGTAGGATTAATAGAGTGCGATGTTATTGATGTGGCCATTTGGTCGGCAAGAACATTACCCTCGATATGTCTATGCCCAGGCACCCAGCATATTATGATTTGTTGTTTAGATGCATAAACAGAGCAGATCAGTGAGTAGAGGTTGATAATTACAGGGTGTTTATGTTTTTGCGGCATCATTAACGCTTTAACAACGCTTAAAGAGTCGGTAAATATTACAGCCTTTTGGAGTTTCAATCTATCAATGTGTTTCACCGCCGATAGTACTGCATAGGCCTCTGCCGTAAAGATACTTGTGTGGGGATAAAGTACATCGGATTCCGAGAAGGACGGACCGACTGCCGCATAGGAAACGCCAACATGTGACTTTGATGCGTCTGTGTAAAATTCAGGGCAAGAATATTTTGACTTTAGTTCTAAAAAGTGCATTTGAATGTGTGCATCTGGCGCGTGTTTTGTGACTTCAATAAACGATGTGTCACATTCAACCAGCTGCCACTGCCACCGCGGTAGCAGCTTCGCTGGAGGCATGAGGCAATGTTCAAGTAGTGCAGCACCCATTTCTTCACTGAGCTTTCTCACGCGTAGCGAGAAGGGCTGCTTCGCTGTTGGTCGATTATTAAATAGTGTGGCAGATGTGATAACGTTTATGGTAAAATAGGTAGGATGTGTACGGTTTGAATTTATTTTAAGGAAATATTTTAAAGCTGACATAAGTCCTCTGAAGGTGGAGCGACCACACGTTCGCTTCCACATAAAGGCTTTGTACGGGGCTTGTCCTGAAGGCCCCAGTCGCGAGGCGGATTCCTAAATGGTGAACAGGATCCAAGATTTTTAAAGCGCTGGGTGCAGCAGACTGGTAAACTATCGCCCCGTAGTCAAGTCGTGAGCCGACAAGGCACCTGTACAAGTTCAAAATGCATTTCCTGTCACTGCCCCATGTTGTACGTGACAGCAGCTTCAATAAGTTCATTGTTTTCAGGCACTTAGCCTTCAAATATTGGATGTGCGGAACGAATGTGAGTTTTGAGTCCAATATGATGCTTAGAAACATGTGCTCTTTGCTTACAGGTAACGTGGTACCAGACAGCTCAATAGCAGGGTCTGGTACTATTCCTCTCCTATTAGTGAAAAGGACGCATGTGCTTTTCTGTGGGCTCAACCTAAAACCGTTTTCATCAGCCCATTTAGCCACTTTATTTAAGCCATGCTGGACATGTCGTTCGCAGACAGCAAAGTTGCACGATTTAAAACCAATCTGGACATCATCTAAATATACACAGTAGAACATCGTTAGTGGAATAGCCGTGCGTAGAGAATTCATTTTCACAATAAACAGTGTACAGCTAAGCACACCGCCTTGCGGGACACCAGTTTCCTGGGTGAAAGACCTAGACAAGGCCTGGCCCACCCTTACACGAAAGGTACGGTTAGAAAGGTAACTTTGGATAGTACTCAACATGTTGCCGCGGATACCCATAGCGGAAAGGTCTCGGATAATACCGAAGCGCCATGTGGTGTCATATGCTTTCTCTAAATCAAGGAATACGGAGAGAAAAAACTGTTTGTGTATAAAGGCATCCCTTATGATTGCCTCGATGCTGACAAGGTGGTCTTTAGTCGACCTACCTTCTCGGAAGCCACATTGGTAAGGATCTAGTATTCCGTTGCTTTCTAGGACACATATTAGGCGCCGGTTACTCATCTTTTCGAAGAGCTTGCACGGACAGCTTGTCAAAGCAATGGGTCTGTAGCTACTAGGTAAGGACGGGTCCTTGCCCTGTTTAAGTATGGGGATTACTATAGCTTCTTTCCAAGAAGATGGAATGGAACCAGCAGCCCACATGACATTAAAAAGAGAGAGGAGTGTCTTTTGTGTTTTAGGGTGTAGGTGCTTGATCATTTCATAAATGATACGGTCAGCACCTGGTGCCGAACCGTTGCAACAAGCAAGAGAAGCTTTAAGTTCAGCTAAACTGAACGGGCAGTTGTAATGTTCATTTCGGGCACATTTCCGATCGAGGGGCTGTCGCTCTGCGCGTTCTTTGGACCTCAGGAATGTTTGTGTATGATGAGATGCACTGGAGACATATTCAAAGTGTTCGCCCAGACAGTTTGCCTGATTCTCCAGGCCATCTCCTTGGGTACTCACTAAGGGCAGCGGGTTCGTCTCACTGCCCTTTAATTTATTCACCCTGTTCCATACTTTTGCCTCGTCTGTGTAGGAATTTATTCCAGAAATGTACCTCTCCCAACTCTCTCTCTTGGCACGTTGACGTGTCCTTCTGCCTTGCGATTTAACCTGTTTGAAATTAATAAGATTTTCGGCAGTAGGAGAATCGCGAAGCAATCCCCAAGCTTTGTTTTGATTTTTCCGCGCTTTCCGACATTCTTCGTTCCACCAAGGAATGCGGCGCTTCTGAGCAAGTCCGCTAGTTTGTTTAATACATTTTGTAGCAGCGTCAATAATAAAACCAGTTAGATATGCTACGGCGTCGTCCACGTTAAGAGCAACAATGTCATCACGGCCTAAGTGTGTTAGCTCTCGGAACAGTTCCCAGTTCGCCGAGTCCACGTTCCATCAAGGAGGTGGTGACAAGCATCCATCTCGCTTCGCTGAGTTCAACATAATTGGGAAGTGGTCGCTTCCATAGGGGTTCTTGAGGACGGACCACTCCAGGTATGGTATTAGTGTGCTCGACACTATGCTTAAGTCTATGGACGAGTATGTGTTATGTGTAATACTGTAGTACGTAGGTTCTTTCTCGTTCAATAAACATTCACCTGAAGAAAACAGAAAATTTTCTATAAGGCGCCCTCGCGCATCGCAACGAGAGTCGCCCCACAGGGGGCTATGAGCGTTAAGGTCACCAGCGACTTCACAGATGAAGCTCTGAAATTCTGTTCGGGAAAGCAGATGGGAAGGGGGAATGTAGATGGAGCTAATTGTGACTAGTTTACCAAACAACACTGCTCGGACAGCAACTGCCTCAAGGGACGTTCGGAGGCTTAATTGCTGACATGCAACGCCCTTATCGACCATTACGGCCACACCCCCTGACGAGGCGAGAACGTCGTCGCGGTCTTTGCGGAAAGTGACATATTGCCTTAAAAAGTTCGTCTGTGTTAATTTTAGGTGTGTTTCTTGTACACACATCACCTTTGGACTGAACTTGCGGAGGAGTTCTTTAACATCGTCAAGATTACGTAGAAGTCCTCTCACGTTCCATTGTAATACTTGGGTATCCATAATGGAAAAGAAGTTAGTGATGTGTGTACAGAAAGATAGAAGTTAGTTCACGAGACCTTTCCAGGCCCCGTAATACGGGATTTTTCTTTTCTCCCGACGCGCTCCATGGAGCTACGCCGTTCCTTCGGCGCCTGGGACGCCGGAGTAGTGATGCTTGCATCCATTGCCTCGTCAGAGGCGCTGGCTGCTGCCGGCTCCGCGGGCACACTAGGGGCTTTTTGGGGCCGGTCTGCACGAGCAGTGGCCCTGGAACCGGCAGGCCCGGAGGACTGCTGGCCCAGCGTTGTAGGGGGCGGAACAGCACTGGCTGCTCCTGCCAGGGGGGCTGATGGCGTCACCGGCGTCACACTCTGTGTGACTCGGGCAGCCGCCGCAGGATGTGACGCTGCCCCCCGGCGAGCCACATCGGTGTAGGAAGGACTGGATTGGTTGTGGGCAGAAAAACGCTTGCGCGCCTCTGGAAAGGAAATGTTTAGCTTGACTTTGAGTTGTAATATTTCTTTTTCTTTCTTCCATGACGGGCACGATCGCGAATAGGCGGGGTGGTCTCCGTCACAGTTGGCACAATGGGTTATGGAAGTGCAGTTATCTGAGGCATGTTCTTTAGAAGCACATTTTGCACAAGTAGCGCGCCCTCGGCAGCTCTGAGACCCATGCCCAAAACGCTGACACTTGAAGCATCGGCGCTGATTGGGTATGTACGGTCGTACACGGAGCTTACAATATCCCGTCTCGATTGAATCTGGAAGGTCACTTGTTCCAAACGTAATAATTACATGCTTTGTGGGAATTTCCTTGTCGTCACGCCTTAACTTATTTCTTTGAACCTTTACTACGTTTTGGTCTTGCCATCCATCCAACAGCTCGCTTTCGCTGAGTTCTAGAAGGTCGTCATCCGAGATGACACCACGTACAGTGTTCATTGACCTGTGAGGGCCCACTGAGACGGGGATGTCACCAAATGCAACAAGTTTAGACAATTTGTTATACTGGGGTTTATCACGCGCTTCCAGAAGGATGTCTCCGCTTCCCATCTTAGTTACCTTGTAACCTGGGCCGATTGCTTCTGTCAGGCATTTTGCTACGACAAATGAAGATATAGTACGGACTGTCTTCGTTTCGTGTTGGCTATGAATGACATGGTACTTGGGAAATATTTCTTTGGTTCTCATGAAAAAGTTGAAAGCGTCATCGGTGCGCCCCCTTCTCAGGGAGCGATCAGGAAGTGGGGGAAAAGGATTTGCCATATAAAATTGCTGAATTCGGCGGCGATGGTAGCCACCCACCACCGAGCCCAACAAGGGGACGCTACAAGGATGGAATGGATTGTATTTGTGTAAAACTTCTTTAATGTCATCGAGGTTGTGCATTAGGCCTCTCACGTTGCAGTGTATTATTTGTGTATCCATATTGTTTATGTTTTTGGGCTGTGTGTCAAGAGACTAGTCTGGTTGGCTTACGGAGCCTTTCCAGGCCCCGTAATCCGGGGTTTGTCTTTCTTGGAGCGATCGCGAGAATCGCGTCGCTCCGGAGGCGCTAGATGCGCCGCCTGGCTTGGGGTTGTGTCCATCGACTCCAAGGAGCCGCTGGACTTCCGCTCAAGCGAGCGGGGTGTTTTCGGGGTGGGTCTTGCCTCGAAAAGCAGGGCCTTGGAGGCCACCAACCCAGAGGTCGATGGACCCTCATTGAGAGACGGCACAGCAGAGCTGGCTGCTGTCGCCTGGGGAGCTGGTGGCACAGTCGCGGCCACACTCTTTGTGGACCGGGCTGATGCCGGAGTCTGCTGCGGCGTTGCCCCCCTACGCGCCGCACCAGCATACCCTGCAGAATGAAGAAAAGAAACACGCTTTCGTGCTTCTTGGAAAGATAAATTTTCTTTTACTTTCAGTGTGATGATGTCTTTCTCTTTTTTCCACGTAGGGCAGGATCGAGAATATGCTGCATGGTCACCATCGCAATTTGGACAGTGCAGGGCGCCAGTACAGTTGTCAGATGTATGTTCATGATCGGCACATTTGGCGCATGTCAGTCGGCCTCGGCAGTTTTGAGAGCCATGGCCGAATCTTTGGCATTTGAAACATCTGCGTGGGTTCGGAATATATGGTCTTACTCGGATTTTCGTGTATCCTGTTACAAGGGTATCTGGGAGAGTAATGGAGCCAAATGTAAGGATTAGATGCTTCGTGGGAATTTCAATGTTGTCTCGTTTAATCTTTATTCGCTGTACTTGTGTCACGTTTTGTTCTTTCCAGCCCTCGAGGAGCTCTTCTTCGGTCAAGTTCAGGTCGTCTCCGTCAGACACTACTCCTTTGCATGTGTTCATCGATCGGTGCGGAGTCACGGTGATTTTTACATTACCGAGTGTTGCGAGATTACAGAGTTTTCCGTGCTGGTGCTGGTCGCGAACCTCAAGGAGAACGTCGCCGCTGGCCATTTTCGTTACCGCTGGCATTACCGCTGGCATTTTCGCATGAGATCGTGTAAAGGTCTGGGCATAAGTGAACGGCGCCGTAACTTGCGGCGGCGAATCGGGGGACGGGAGTGCCTCCGCAACTTGCGTCTGGGAGTGCCTCCGCAACTTGCGTCTGGGAGTGCCTCCGCAATTTGCGTTTGTATAACAGGACGAAGTGACTGGTCTAGAGTGGTAAGGTGGTCGGTGACCGATGCGACAAGACAGAGCTGACGTGCAACTTCCTCACCTATGTATTGCTGAATTTGAGGCAGCAAGGTGACATAGTCAATACCAGCGCTGCGGGGATCCAAAGCTGAAAGTTCAGCCGTTTGCATTCCAGTACGGCGATTGGAGATGCGTTGTTTACTCAGCTCGTCAAAGCTTTGGCAAAGTTCAATATCTTGAGTAATGCTCTGTTGGTTTTTGGCCACGAGCGTATGGAAAGCGTCATCGTCTATGCATTTCATTAAGTGTTGTTTGAAAGTGCCAGGTTCCGACATGGACGCATTCACCCGCCCACAGAGGCCAATGACATCTTCAATGTAGCTTGCGAAGGTTTCACCAATTTGTTGAGATCGTCCGCGGAGGCTGTGTTCAGCGCGAAGCTTGCGTACCCCTGGCCTGCCGAAAAACGAAACGAGGGTCTCTTTGAAAGCTGACCAGGTGGTAAAATCAGCTTCGTGGTTTTTGAATCGCAGGTAGAACACGTCGGTAAGATAAAAAAAAAAAAAAAAAAAACTCTGTGCTCGAATGACCGATTGAGCGAAATTCAGCTCCACTACCGTGAAACCTGGGGAGGTGCGAAGCATGCAGTGATGCACCGCTAATGGGCTCATATTTCCTTAAGAAATGGCTCATAACCCCGTAAAAGCGGCCTCCCCATCACGACGACAGAAGAAAAGTGAAATTCTACGCTGGAATGATGAGCGGCAACGCAGCCCGCTGTGGAAGACGACGGCGACGACGAACGCAGGAGCAGCCGAGTGCTAGCACGAGCCGCTTGCTTACCTACGACGACGACGATGATTACGACAGGATACGTACGCCGACAGCCCGGACGCATTAGGTGCTTCGCACCTAATATTGACCTGAGTCAGCTTGACGCAATCATCCCACTTGTTGTGTGCGCTAACGCGTTCATACTCCCCCAGCCAGACTTCCACGTCGTGACCGTCAGTGCCACTGAAGACTGGAGGATCACGCTGACGAAGCACCCCAGAGCACACGACAGAGTAAGAGCAGTTCGTGAGATGCCGGCGTCCTCGGTCATTGCGAAGGCAGATAGTAGCGTACGGCTGCGGAGTTCCAGTACGCTGAAGGGGACGACCCAGCAACTGCACCAAATGCGACAAGCGCATTCTTCTGGTAGACTTGGTAGGGCACTTGAAGAAGCGGTGAAACAAGCTGACTCGGTTGAAAACCGACCGAGCGCAAACCACATGGTCATCAACATCTTCCACACTGGCACAGAGCTGGTGACGATGTGCTCCGGTACACTACACAAGGTGTTCAAAATTAAGCTTTACGGAATTTTTAAAAGATCGCCTGTGGCAGATAGCATAATTCTTATACTTGAGCTGGGTTATTCGATGAGGCGGACATTAGTAGCCCGAGAAATCGAAACACATTTTCACCTTAATAACAAATTCACTAATTAACTTCTTAGTTGATTACATTATGACACAGATTGCAATTTAAGAATTATAGAGGGGAGTTTGCAAGACGCGTCCACTTGAAATGAATTTCTAGGATGACACCAGTTTCAATATGCTATTTCTCAAAGTGTGGGACGAAATACATGCGCGTTTCAGTTAGTGTTGTGCTTCAATGTATAATAACCCGCCGGGGTGGCTCAGTCACCTAAGGCGTTGCGCTGCTGAGCACAAGGTCGCGGGATCAAATCCCGGCCGCGGCGGCCGCATTTCGATGGAGGCGAAATGCAAAAACGCCCGTGTGCTTGCGTTGTAGTGCACGTTAAAGAACCCCTGGTGGTCAAAATTAATCCGGAGCCCTCCACTACGGCGTGCCTCATAATCAGAACTGGTTTTGGCACGTAAAACCCCAGAAAGAAGAGAAGAAGAAGCTTGAATGTATAAAACAGCATTTTGGTAAAAAAAGTAACTGGAACAACAGTGCATGTTTCACGACGAGTTTAATGGCGCCTACCTGCAAACCGGTGTCATTCGGGAAAGTCATTCTAAGATGATAGGCCTGACAAGCTCACCAACTACAATTCGTAAATTGCGTGTCGTGAAGTAATTGACTAAGAACTTAATTTGTACTTTTTGCTAATTAGTTGAATATGTGTTTCGATTGCTCGTGCTATTAATGTCCGCCTCATAGAATAATCCCGCTCAATGATATGAATTACGCTACCTGCCACAGGCGATTTCTAAAAAAAAAATACCGTAAAGCGTAATATTTAACACCCGGTATATATATATATTATATATATATATATATATATATATATATATGTGTGTGTGTGTGTTTGTGTGTTTGTGTGTTTCAAAATTTATTTAATGTTGCCTCTGGCAGATAGCCCAGTCTAGTTAATGAGCTGGTCTACTCGAAGAGGCGGACATTACTTGCAGAAAAAATTGAAATGCATAATCGACTAGTTAACAAAAATTCACTAATTCAGTTTTTAACTAATTACCTGGTGGCGCATATTGCAATTTACAAATTGTAGCCGTGGATCCACTTGGCGGATCCACAAGGCGGATCCACTTGAAATTAATTCTCAGGATGACACCCGTCTCGCGATGATAATTCTCGAACTTTGCGGAGAAATGCATTGGCATTCCAGTTAATTTTGTGCTTCAATGCATAAAGCGACGTTTTAAGAAACTAACTGGAACGCCAATGCATTTCTCCGCCAAGTTCTGGAATATCTCGAAACTGGTGTCATCCGGAGAATTCGCTCCAAGTGGATCCGCCTTGCGAACTACACGGATATAATTTGTAAATTGTAATGTGAGCCATCAGGTAATTAGTTAAAAATCGAATTAGTGATTTTTTGTTAATTATTCGATTATGGATTCCAATTTTTTGTGCAAGTAATGTCCGCCTCTTCGAGTATACCAGCTCATGATCTAGAATTGTGCTATCTGCAAGAGGCAACCTTTAAGAATTTTTTTAAGTGTTCGCTGAAACACCCTGTATATGCATCGACGACGAAGAAATCAAAAAAAGTTGTTAGTCAGCACCAGTGTGTGTCGTATCTTCCTCTTGTGGTTCCTCTTAGATGTTTGTGCTGTAAGTGCAAGTTGAGAATTCTTTACCAACTAGGCCGAAATGAAGCTTTACCGTAAGGCTGATTTAGCTCATAAGCGTCTCCTCTTTTTCTTTGTTTGCAGATCGATTTAACATATTGCATTGGATTCATGCTTGTCCTCGGAATACTCCTGATGGTCTTCGGTATCGTGGCCATACTCTTTCGGTCGAGGGTACGTGTACTGTATCAACAATTTTACTGCATCTCACCATCCTCCCCTTTCCTATACACTAAAGCGAGAGGTTGTGTAGAGTGTGTTATAATTGTTTCCTTTGATGTCTTCGTATTGCTATGTTTACTCTTTCGAACATGACGTCAGGAGGTAGAACTGGTTTGCTCGGGGCAGTTGTCATTGGAGACACGTCAGAAACAACCCTGATTATCTATGCTCACGTTAGTGCCGATGCATCCATACGCGCTTTCAGTGGAGGCGCGGGCAGCCAAGACAAAAGTGGTGGAAAAAATAAAAACACAAAAACAATATGAGATAAGAAAAGGCCCATACGGCACACAATCAAACGCATGTTTCATTGAGGCAGGTGCTTAGTTACCCGCCATGGGCGGCGTAGATAAAAAAAAAATATTGGGGTTTTACCTGCCAAAACCACGATCTCATTATATGGCATGCCGTAGTGGCGGACTCCGGAATAATTTTGACCGCCCATGGGGTTATTTAACGTGGACCTAACTCTTAACTACACGATTGCTTCCGCATTTCGCCCCCGTCGAAATGCGGCCGCCGTGGCCGGGCTTCGATCCCGCGACCTCGTTCTTAGCAGCCCAATACCACAGCCGCTACGCAACTCTGCAGGTATGGCAACGCACCGGATTTGGCGTTGTGCTGCGAAGTCCGAGATAGGGGGATCTCAAATCTCGGCCGCCGCGGCCGAATTTCGGTCGCGGTGAGATGCTAGATATGCCTGTGTATCATGCATTGGGTGCACATTAAAGAACCCTAGGTAGTCTAAGCTCATCCGTAGTCCCCCTCTACGGCGTGCCACATAATCATGTCAATATTTAGCACGTAAACGCTACGGTGTTTTTAGGTGACTTGTTGTGCAGTGGCATGGCTGATTCCACCTCAAGTGAAATACGTGAATGCACGAGTATAAACAAATGAAGTCATTGCGAGAATGCACTTGTCTGTATAACGACGCATTCAAATGCATGATTTATTGATACTTGCGACACGACTTCGAATTGATTATTGTTTCTTTTCTTTTAGGATATTACCATTTATTTCTTGTGCGTTGGCGTGCGTTATATTTGCTCTAAATATGGTTAATATTTCCCCTCCATTGCCTGTCAACGCAACAAAACATGTTTAATTTAGGAGGTGCTCACCTTTGAGAAAACATGGTATACAAATTGCCTCATTTTATTTTGTCGCCATGCGTGCAAGCTTATTTTTCTAAGAATGAACATCGATATCGATTTACAAGGAACCGCTAGTGATTTTCTGTCTCATGTGTGAGACATGCACCACGACCCAACGTCGTTTCGTGGTTTTGTTAGCCGTGTTTGGGAAAGGGTCGTTAGCCCGATCGTGCCCTACCTAACTTCACTTATCGGGTTAACAAGTTTACACTAAACAAGACTTAGACGAAAGCTGAAATACAAACTCAGAACATGGTGTAGGTGATGAAAACATTGGCCTAAAACATTGTTTACCGACGCAGATTGAGATCACATGAGAGCCTCATTATTTCGCCAGCTCGGTGTAACATGCGAATGCGTGGAAATGTAACAAAATTGTTCCCTTAAATATCTTTCCGTTTTTTTTTTGTGCCAAATAAATTATTTTGAAAAGTACGCGTACTGTTGGGGTGATACTATCGTGGTACAAGTGGGACTGTTTTTGTGTTTTGTGCCTGCATTAAATAGATATCTAATTAGTGCGTCGCATTGCGTGTGTTTGTGTTTTCTTTTGCAGATGGTTCAGACGGCCTACGCCTGCACTGGAGCTGCAATATTCTCCGTTGTAAGTTCGTTATTCTCATTTTACAGAGTCACATTGACAGTCTACAACAAACTCGACGTTAATATCTTTGCGACAACAAGTCGCTCGTTCAAAAGCAGCTCGTTCCTCAAAATCCTGCCGCACAGTTTTGTTTGTTCTTCTGAGCTGCAGAATGATTTTCCGGAACTGCAACAATAGCAAACTACTTCGTCGCACTGTACATTAGCACAGTACAATGTAGCACAGACCCAAACTACGAGCTCAGGAGAATAAGGCGCTACAAATGCGCGTCGCGCTGCGCCTGGTTATGTCTCTCCGAAGTGGTTCAGCGACAACGGCGGATTGCTACCTAAGCATTAACATTTTGAGCTTGATCACAAGATGATCTTAGCTCAGTTCACTTCATTAAAACACAGCCCCCGTATTCACACATATACTTAAAGTAATACAAAGATAGGAACAATAGACTATTTGGCTAGGTCCTCGTCCAAAATAATAATTAGGTCAGCTTGGGGGACAAAAAGAAGCATATAGCGCATACACATCCCAGTACAATAGCAGAGCACTCGGAACAAAACGTTCATCACAAACGACAATTAATATTTGCCTGGTGCTTCGTCAAATTGAATAGAATAAAAATGGGAGAACAGTTCATATACACGGCATGACACAAGATTTCAGCCAGGGTTTGTTCAGTAAGGCGCAAAGCTTTCGTTGACGGAATAAAAGTGCGAGCCGGTTTATATTCTAGCCGAGCTCAGTTTTAAACAAGGCCCGCTGGTGTTCTACGTTACTGTGAATTACAGCGCACACCGAGACAGGGACAAAAAATGCCAAACCCCAAGCTCAGCGCGTGTATTCGTCATTTCCTGTACTTGTCCCAGAGTGCGCCACGATAATTAGTTCCTTGCTTTTGCACTAGTACACACTACAAGCCTTTAACCAAAAACGTAAGAACGATTGGGAAGATTACATGTTCCACTTCATCATTGCTGCGGCTTTCGGAGAGCAATAGAAAACAAGCTAATTTGAAGTTAAAAGTTAGTGCCATAAGTTCTGTGCATTAGTTAAGAACTCTATAATTTACAAGAGGCGAAAGTGACATACGAATAAGTTCATTGCGCAATATGGTACCTGGTTTGTGAACAAATGAAAATAATATTCGCGAGGTCCGTCATTGTAGGCTTTCCGGAGATGTATGTAGAGCTTGCAAGTTTTCCCTCAGGTACAAATAGAATACCTGATATTGTTACTATGGCAAGCCTTACCCAATGAAAAATATTGGTTTATGCGCGCAGGACGCGCCGTTTTCGAGCAGCAAAAAAAAAAAAGGACATACACGACGATCATGCCAACATGTACTTGCACGCACACTTTCTGAACTTTTTATTGTCGACGTACTAATACCAACAACGCAGACGGGCAACTAACTTCCTAGTCAGAAGAAGTGACATGGAAACGCTTGTTACGTTCTAGACCGCAGCTCTTAGGCGCACGTTCCTGCGGCGGGCGTCGTCGTCGTACCTCGTAACTGAGCGAGCACAGCGAACGAAGATATTGAGCGCGGAGCCCAGCGGGGAATGAGAGAGAGCGAGAGCGAGGGTGAAGCGAGGAGGAAAGCGTAGGAGGAGGAGGGCGCAGCGGAATAATGAGGGGGAAAACGGAGAAGAAAAGCGTAGTGCCGACCAAGACGGACTGTGGCGACGATGGCTCCGAGAGGGCGCTAGAGTAGCGCGCGTCGTTAGGGTGCCTCGATGCGCTCGCTCGCCTCCTCTCAGGCACCCCAAAGCGACGCATGAGAGCAGGTCTGTCTGCGGCGGCTGCTATAAATCGCGGCTGTCTCGCGCTGCTTCTCGCCTCCCGATTAGCGAGGCAGTCGCGCCACACTTCGCTCCGTTTGGAACGCGTGGCACGAGAGAGATTGTCCGCGCCAGCCAATGTATCCCGGAATGAAAACAGGTGTAGAGCTTCGCTCAAACTTCGCGTTCGTGAGAATCGTAATCTTCGGTGAATTTTTTAGCTCTTTTTTTTTTTTTGTCCAGCAGCCTACTTCAGCAATAGAACGTTAAGGCCAGGATGGTGAAGCTTATTTCGGGCAAACACAGCGGTAGAGCGCAATGATCTTGTGCTTCTGCTTGGCACTTGGCTTGTGCACTGCTTTGCAGCATCGTTTGGCGAAGCATGAGATTTCAAGATGAAACGAGAGAGAGAGATTGAATATTGGAAACTGATATGCATGCGCACGGAGGCAAATGTAATAAATCTAACAAAGAAGAACAAACGAGCGCACTTGCATGTACGTGTGCGTACCGCCATTGACCTGATTAACATACACCTTCAGTCACTCACGTTCTTAGTGACGCACACCGAAGCTTGCCAGAACTATCTCACTTTCGCGGTGACCTCCGCTTTCACTCCCTTGTACTCACGCACACTCGCAGGTTAAAACTGAGTTTGCGCACGAGCCGTTTCAGCAACTGTGAAGTCAGTATCGCGTAACATTTATTTATTGATACTGTCGATCCTAGTCGGGGATCATAACAGGAAGAGCATGTACTATCGACCCAAGAAGTTTACGGACCAAGGGATCTGACAAAATCTCCGCATCCTCAAAACGCAGCCTGGTATTCCCATTACCAGCATCTACTGGTATATGCGAACAACATTGTGATGCACGGTTTTACTGGCTACTTTTAAAGGCTGCTCGGATACTTGGTGTTTTCTGAGATGCCGTGGTCTGTCAACTTTTTTGGTCGATAATACATATAGTTTACCTCAACACATAACATGTCAACTTGTAGAAATGTGATTACACAAGGAGAGAATGAACATAGCTAATCAGTAGGGTATTCTTAACAGATAACATGTCAATGTGTACAAATGCAATTGCACAAACAGATATGCAATGAACGCAGAAAATCAGTATGTTAATCGGAAATACCAGTGTTGTGCAGTAGAACGCGTGCGCACAGGTGAGACTAGACTCGCGTTAGAACGTAGAGATGGGGCAGTCAAGTTTGGAATGTTCACGCTATAAGAACCAAGGAGATTCCGTAGATTAGTAAAAAGAGCTTGCCATTATTTGATGAGGCTTGCGTGTATGGGGATAACTTTGCCCACTACACGATTCCTTGGCGACTACCGTATCTATTCGGTGTCTAGAGGGGCCTCAAAATACTAGTGACATGAAACTGTCGACTTGTAATTCTTCTTTGCTGTAACTACAGACACTTGTAAACATTGGAACAGAATGCCGGCGAGCGTCAATACGCCATAAATGAGTTAGTACAAAAGTTGATTCTACAAATTGCGGGCCGCTTATCCTTCGTAGGTGCTTTCGGTTATTGGCTGGCCGGTTCCTCTAATCATATGTCGAACATCGGCATTGGTGGATGAACCATTCTAGCGTAGAAGCATAAGAACATTCTGTGAATATGGGTCTAGTTTTGTTTTCGGTATCGAAGAAGGTCCATGTGACGTGACGTCATGGCAGATTGGCTCGTTTCGTTGCTGAGATCATTGCGGCTCCCACACGTGACAACACCTACAAGTCACGTGTCCAGTACTAAATAAAATATATCTTACGAGAGATGACTTAGCTGGCCTGAGAGCTGGACGAGGTCATGAAATTTTGTTCCGTTTGATGACGTCACGCCGATACTGGTGTTGCGAGCGCCAGCTTTTTAAACGAACTTTAATATCTATCTAAAGTGCATGTTTCCCAAGCCTTCTTCGGTTCTAAAGAACATTTTTTGTTCATGTGCGAGGAGCATGTGCAAGTGTTCCTAAAACTTCGAAAATGAGTGTCCGTACTCGCTTAGTAGTATCATAATCAAAACTTACAGTTTATATTCGATAAGAAAATACGACAAAGGAAAAAAAATCGGCAAGCATGAATTTAGTGCGTATGACCACTTATGTTCCAACAACTGGTGTCTTGTCTCGCGAAGCGGAAGCCTCAACACCTTAGAAACCACGAGGATGCAACAAAAAAAATGAAATTCATTTACTTGGCTTTCGACAGCAAAGTGTTACACAGCGGGAGAGAGAGTGAGAGAGAAAGAAAGCACTTTATTTGCACCCGTCAGAGAGTATAGGTGATCGGGGCAAGACGCAGCTCCCCCTTTCACCGTCTACCTCCCACCTAGACGTCGGCCGGAATCAGTTGGCTTCCGGCGGAGGCCTGGGCTTGACAGATGGCTTGTTTTGGGGCTTGTTCTTCCTGGCTACGGAGGAAGGATTTCCATGACTCTTTGTTTCCATGTAGACCATGTAGACCGTTTAAAAAAAACGCTAAACGGTCTACATAGCGGGAACTAATTATTTCGACCAAGTGAATAGACAATGAATCCGATCGTTGCATTTAAAAAAAACGTTGCAAAAACAATGAGTACCTGATTGCTATAGTAGGTGGCAACCTAATTAAATGTTACATGACGGCTGTCTAACTCAAGAAGCATTTGCATAGATGCGCGAGTCAATTAGGTTCGCTTCAGTGACGTCAAGCGTTTTTGCCTGTTTAAAGCGGCTGTTCTCTCCGTACAAATCTGTGTCACTGGTTTCAGGAAGAAACTTGAACGTCTCGGCCAATGTTATGATCAATCCTGAAGGTAATAGTTTAGATTGAAACAACGAGGCTTTAACTCGACAACGTTAAGGTCCCCGTGTCGCAGAAATTCCGGTGTCGGTATCGGCGTCGGCGCCCTTGTCCGCATGAGAAAAATCATCCCGAACCCACGCAGGCCGTCCGCGTGGCGCATAGGTGTTACTGAACTAATCGAATTTCTCAAAGTAAAATGCGCGAGAAAATTCCTCAACTACGACTTACACAGAACCTACAGACATGATAGCGTCGGATTGTAATTTGAATACACGAGAAAACATATTTCTGATATGCGCAAACTCAAACACAAACCCTTTTCCCGCTGCCGTTTGAGGTCTGTCTTCATGCGAATGGCACACCCCGCGCGGGGTAAAAAAAAAAAAAAAAAAAAAAAAAACAGAAAGCTCGCCTTGGTGCATAGCATTCGCCGCCAGCGTTTGCAGGTAAACATTGTGGTTACGTAAGCTGCAGTTGCCAGGAAGCGTGATAAGCAGTCAGGTATCTTAATGCTATCGCATTCCACTCTTAAATGGAAGCTTATGCGCGCTCGAAGTTTTGATTTCCTAAGCATCTACATTTATTACAGCGGACCTGTTATACGCTAGGAGTTCGCGTTAGCAATGGTTGTATATATGGAGCTGTGGTTAAGGACTCTTGTCGGGGAACGTCGTAGAAAAGTGTGAGGAACGCGCTAGGAACGCCACTGGTCGTGGACGCCGAACCAGTTCTTTCAGAGCCGGACATTGTATAGCCATCGTCTAAGTGTTAAAAAATACCCCATTGTGCTACACGGAGCCGGCACCAAAGCCTCTTTCCCGAGAACGTAGCCAAGGGGTCGGTTTACCATGTTGCAGCCAAATTCGACATAGAAAATCCCCATTATAGCTAAACACCAATATAGCAAACCCCACCAGAGCGCCAGCTTCGCTGGACTTCCCTCTTCACCGGGTGGAAGGTCTCGTAGTTTTTAACAGCGAAGCTGTTTAAGTTATTCTTAAAACCATGCTCGTCGACCGAAAAAACATCGCTGAGCGATGAGTCACAGGTGGTTGCCTAGCAATCACCTCGCGGAGTGGCGTGTGCTTCGCCTCATTCCGTGCCGTGCACAATGTCGGGATAGGGGGGAATGCCAACGGCTCTCTGCCTCGGCACACCGAACCCCGCGTTTGGCGAATGCCTGCCCATCAACCGCGGTCCGGTACAAACTCGAGGAAACAATAGACGACAACCACGTGTGCACTCGGAAAGCATTTATTACGACTGCAACACTTCGAGCAGGCCAGCTAGCTATAGTTGACATCACTGGGGGTTCCCTCGAAGAGAATAATACACTACGTAAAGAAGGGCTTCCGATTTATCAACTGGGGAATACGGGCGCGGTTGACTAACCACGTGCGGTTAGTCAACATGCGGTTAGTCAGTCAATATAAGAACGCGGTTGACTAACCACGTGCGGAAATACGGGAGCGGCAGCGGAGACTTCCGCTATCGCCGCTTGCTCGGGATCAAAAAGAGACCCGGGCGATGTCAGCGGGATCTCACGTGACCCACCCGGTGGCGCTGATAGCGCTTGCGATTCCCGTGCGCCACCCGCGGAAGGAAAGTTTCCCCTCTCCAACTCTCCCTGGCGCGCATGCGTCTGACGCGACGTTCGCTGCGCGTGCGGTGGTCATGGGACCCGAGGATACCCACAACATGTTGCCTTGACATGGGACGTTAAGGAGAAAGGAGAGCATGCGCGTGGCTCGCACAATGCTCGGAAGAGGGAAAGAGAAAAAATGGAAGACGCTTAAGCTTCGTCTTTAAGAGTGGAACGCGATAGCGTTATCGGGCCCCGGTCGCATCGCATTTTTGTTTCAATGGGCTTCACCGCAACACAGAACGTGGGAAAGCCAGCTTACAAAGACCAAGCTTACACCGATGCCCTTAAGATCGGCTTCACTTTTAAACAAAAGTGCGTTGCGGGGAAAACATTTTTCCAGGGCCAATATGTGCCGTCTTATATTAAAATGTGAAGGCCCTAGCATCTTTTTCATTATTTTAATAATTGTTTGCTATTGCCCGACGCGCGCGCGTGTCCGAAACGCATTAGGCAGGCGAAGTCCCAATTTTACCTGCCGTAGAGAGCCTGTATACATGCAAAACAGCAGTTGCATGTAGGCTCCCTAACCTGCCGATGATGCGAGCACCACCTGGATAACATTTTCGCAAGTAAATTACCCGAGCGCATCGTGTTGCTATGGCAGAAGTGCTGGAAAAGGGGTTTGTGTTTGAGTTTCCTCGTGACAGAATTATCTTTTCTGGTACATTCAAATTACAATCCGACTCCAGCATGTCTGTAGGTTGTGGTTAAGATTTACTTTACGATTTTTCGAACAGATTTTACTGTGAGAAATTCAATTTTTGTCCACTGAAACCGTGCGCCACGCGGAGGGCCTGCGCGGTCATGGTGGCTGGGGATGATTTTTAGTACCACGGACGCCGACATTCACGCCGACGCGGGCACCGACGCCGGATTTTCTGCGACACGGAGCCCTTAACGCTATCGCATTAAAATGGAAGCGAGAGAGAGAGAGATAAATTGTACCAGCACCAACGAGGCAACGCGCAGAGCTGCTGCCCACGCCACTCACGTTTCCGCATTTCCCCGCGTTCACGCCGAACGCGCGCGGTGTCCGTGACTGCAGTAGGCGCCTCTGGCGGCTCGGCAGGTTTCGGCGAAAGTCCCTATGTATTAGCAGGAAAGCTAGGGACTTTCGTTTTGACCAGCCACGCGCCGACAAGTGTGGTGGCGCAGCTAGTCCATGACGTCACCGGCGACATAAAGCTCGGAGCCGCCGCGACGGCTGCAGAACTCCCGTTGACTGTGTGGCGAGTACATGTAGCCTTGACATGGGACGACCAAAGAAGATATGGACACCCGAAGAAGAAGCCGCTCATCTTGAAGCGCGTCGCGCGGTCAAGCGAGAATCTGCGCGTCGGCCGCGAGCCGATTCGGAATACCGTGCCTAGTAGCACTTATCATTTCTCAGCGAAACTTAGCTAAGACTAGCAAAAACTGGAAGAGGCTAAGTCAATCACCAGCTCCGCTGTTTACTCCAGCCTTGCACCACTACTGCAAGCTGCCACGTTTATTTATTTATTTATAATTATATTTATTTGGTTAACATTACATGACTGTTTATAATGCTTGGTGCAGAAGGTGACATTAGCTGGTCACCGTTTGACCCTCTCAATAGCAGAGAAAAGTCAATAAGCTGTGAGGGGACTGCAGCGGGCTCGCATCTCACTCGCAGGCCAAGGGAAGGTGCAGCGCGTTTTTTGCGCTTGATGACTCTGTTGTGTTGCTAGGTTGTCACCGACTATAATGTCACATTATTATCGAAACGTCTGCAAGTGGTCACTTTCCAGAAGAGTCAAGAAATGTAAATGTTAGCCACCCGAAATGCCGGAGCGTAAAAATGCATAATTGTTTTCTCGCGCACCAGTTCGTTCAGATGACTTAGTTATATACATGAACACTCGCTCGTAAATATTACTGGCTGAACAAGTAAATCAGCGCAATGAAAAACACATAGAAAGGGAGACATAGACAAGCGCATTCATTGCGCTAATTTAGTTGTCGAGCTATGCATAACGAACGTAGGCCAACAATAACTTCTTCTAGAATACGTCCACTTCTAGGTTGACGCGGATATCGGCTTTCATGAAAAATCTTGCTCTATTAGAGGGTTTCTTTAGTTGGGTGATATTTGTACCAGCTCTTTGTAGAATTCTGAACGTGGCATTCAATTATCTATAACCTTACTGCACGCCTTTAAAAAGTACATGCCTGGACTATAAGGCTTTCAGTAGGCCAAATTGCTTGCTAAATGCTTCACATCCTCCTCCTGTCGTCATCGTCACCGATAATGCGCCTCTTTCTTCCCCTTTCTTTCCATCTTCCCGTTCCCCCAACGCAGAGAAGCTGGCTAGAGGAATGTATCTCAGGCCGACCTCTCTGCATTTCGTATTAATTTTCTCTCTCTCTCTCTCTCTCTCTACACTATGTCATGCACGTGTACTATCATGTATATGTATGCTTCGTACCGATTATTGCATGTACAAAGAAATATCATAATGCGTGTATAAATGTAAATTGAGCTGCATTCGAGTAGCTGCGGCATGCAAGTATTCGAATTAATGAATGCATTATATTATTACTGTATCCAGTACATCGTCTTCGACACGCAACTCATCACGGGCGGCTCAAATCGGGCATTCCGCCTCTCGCCAGAGGATTACATCATGGGAACCGTGTTGCTGTACTTGGACGCCATCAACATGTTCATTTTCCTCCTGCGAATACTGAAGTGGTTGAGAGGCGACGACTGAACGCGAGGGGGCGCTGCTGCCCTTGTCGCTGTTTCCGCGCATGCGCCTTGCGGCAAGCAGGACTCGCTGCAGTGCCCAGCGAGGGTGAAGCGTTTGTGACGGTCAGTCACTGTCAGCGCCATCTACGACAAATAAATTTTATACCTGCTTCCGCGTTGAAAACGTCCATGATTTCAGTGAATAATTAGAAACACCCCCTATACGCCCACCGCCAACTAAGATTTCACTCCAGCACGTACTCTGTTCACCAGATCCGCCCATTTTCCCCGCAGAAATGCTGTATGCGTTACATTTATGCAGAGTTTAAGCGATTCTACGTTTCCGTAAAGGCCGCACGCTAAGCGGTAATCCTTTTCTCAGTACCAGCTTCGTTGCGGCCGAAGGAAAGGTTTACCGCAAGGCAATTTCGCCTATGCGTGTATGCAAAGCACTCTAATTGGATGTCCTTGCCACTTTCTTCCATCGTAGATGATGTTAAACTGATACAGAGTCGACGTAATTTTCGCGACAGTATTAACGCCAGCATCATCTGGAAATAACAGGATGCAAATAAACATATTCGCGTCTGAATCGGCGCAAGTGGAACCAGGGTCCGATGCTTGAATGAATAAGCATGTTATTGTGACTCAGCTGGACTGGAAACTGTCTTAGCGTAAAGTGAGTGTTGTGGCACTTAATATATTGGAGGAGGAGATGATCACGTTGGCAGGCAGGAAGGCATCGGGCCGTTTGCATAAATGGCTACAGAATGAGTAAAGCTTTTTTTGTGCGCTGCTCAAGTTATTTTTCACATTAGAAGCCGCTGAATGTCGGAAGATAGCGCTTTAGACGTCGGGTTGATAAAATGTATCGTAGTGTTTTCGATGGTATGCATGCCTCCATTCTAACTTAGTGCTCTGAGGGAGCGGGAGTTTTTTCGGTATACGGTTGCGTACCAAAAATTTATTAACATCGCATCATTAAATTGGCCCTGAAACACTTTTTGAGCATAGTAAGAAAATGTGGCCGACCTGTCGCAGATGCTGCTGTGAACATGCGAGTCAAATATTACTGCACTGCATGCAGCAAGAGATTTTGCTCTCTAGTGTCAATCAAAGCTATACATCGCTTACTTTCGCTTCCGAAATGACATGAAGCGTCGTCGAAGGCAATTGGCCTACCAACGCTGTCAGCCGATTTCGTGATCCCGAGAGAATTCTGAGTAATATAATTGCTAATTTTGAATTAAATAAACGAAAAGTACATTTGTCTGCGATTTCACATACAGAAACGCCATTTCATCATTGTATAGTGCGCATAGCTGCATCTGATGTGCTTTGCCTCCGAGATTGCAGTGGCACACTAGTTTACCGCGGCCGCCGCGGGGTGCCACTACTTTCTTTAATGCATGAGCATTCTTTGGTGAATACCACACGATAATTTGTCTGCCACGGGAAAAGTGTGATGCCTTATTTCTGCGCAAAAATGCCTAATTTCCAACGCTAAAACATTTCATTGTTATAACAGTGTAAATATAGCTAGTGTAAAAGCTTTATACGTGATAAGGAACAATTGAAACCAAAAAAAAAAAGTGAGACTGACTTGATATATTGCCCATAGGATACATAGGGCTTCATGGAAAATGCATGGGGAAGGTGAGGGTAGGGTTGGGGCAACTTCAAGTCTGCCCACCCCAATATTTAACGTTTGCTTACCCTCGAATTTAAATTTAGGGGTTTGCCTATTTGTTGGGCCACCTATACCCCCCCCCCCCCCAATTCATAATATATTGGGGCTCGGCCAGCTTGAATTTGGGGGTGGCGCAAGTAGACATTTATGGGTGGGCCAATTTGATATTTTGGGTTGGAGCAACTGAAATTTGGGGCTATACTTGCGCATACTGAGACAACTCCAGCGGTGTTCCTGCCTGCTTTTTGATGTCACAACGCGGAGTGATACTCGGACTCAATGTTGCGTTTTTTTAAGCGTGCTTGTTTAACCGTGAAAAAAAAAACAATGTCAAATAAAGTGTCAGGACACCCGAGAAACAAATCAGACTTCCACGCGATAATACTATTACGCGAAGGATGGATTAAGCACTGGAGACTATTTACAAGGTATATTTACACAAGTCAACTGCAGGGCTGACCATCTCAGCCAACAGCCCGAGAGCAAAAACCAGTTCGTCATCTTCGTCGGGGCGCCTGCGCGCATCATGCACAAGAAACACCCAATATGCATGTATCGTTATCTCCGGCGGCAGCAGCACCGTCCTGGGACTTCCTAATATGGGTGGTAACAGGAGAGTGATACGGTTTGAGGCGTGCGACATGCACAACGTCAGTGAAATTCGGGGCAGATGAGGCACTGGTACTGACTGGGGCGATTTCATAAGTAACTCGAGTGACGGCACGCAGCACTCGATATGAACCTGTGTACCGAGACAAGAGTTTTTCTGACAGGCCAACGTGACGAGTCGGGGACCACAGGAGTACCGGAGATTTAGGCGAAAAGTGAACGTCTCTGTGTTGTCGATCGGGCAAACACCGTTGGTTCTCTTGGGAGTTCACGAGGCGAGCGCGGGAAATTTCGCGTGCTTGGGCTGCTTTGGTGATGGCATCAAGTGCATATTCGCTGGTTTCTGCTGCGACGGACGGAAGGTGTGTGTCCAGTGGCAATGTGGGTTCTCGGCCGAACAACAGAAAGAACGGGGAATAGCCGGCAGTGTCGGTAGTGTCTGAAGCAGATCGCTGCGAGGCACAGATGTCGGCACCAGTCTGGCGTCACGTCGGGAGACTGAGCAGGCAGCAGGAAAACCAAGGTTGGCAAACTCTTGCCGCCCAACTACCTGAATGAGAGAGATCGCTGGTGCTGATTGGTCAATGGTGGGGTCAGTTGGGCGCGGATGAAACGGGGAAAGACTTGTAGCCACGAGCTCGCGGCGAACAATACGTGTGACGTTCTCATTGAAGGGGGTTGACGCGGTAAGGTCGACACAGGATGACGTCGCAGCCGTGTTAGGAAGCCGGGAGAACTGTGGAATGACGCGGCTGGCTTTTGGCGAGCTCAAAGCGGCGGCATTCCTTGACAATGACGTCGATGGTGGAAACATCGTTGAAGGTCAACAAGTTGAACGCGTCGGCGCGATCCCTTGGTGTGCGTGGCCTATACTTTGTCAACCTCGGCCATTTTCTCGTTGACTTTCCGGCAAAGAGCGAGCACGTCTTTTGTATACAAACACACGATTCAATAGAAGACTGAACTCGGGTAGCAAGCTCTTTTCTTGCAGCCAGCTGCCGACCGGTTGGTTTTCCAAAGAGGTCGCTGAGCTTCTCCTTGAAAGCATCCCAGCTAGAGATCTCGTCCTCATGTGTCCGGAACCAGACACGACGTGTTCCGCCCAAGTAGAATAGTATATTCGCTAGCATAACTGTAGAATCCCAGCGGTTGTTTCGGTTAACACGCTCATACAGGCTGAGCCAGTCCTGAACGTCGACATTATCTTGGCCGGAGAATATGCCAGGATCGCGGGTATTGGTAACCGTGACGTATGTTGTTGTTGTCGGGGTCGCAGGAGTAGAAGCAGACGCGGTGGCGTCACCGGGAGCCATGGCGAAAAGCAGGACGGCGCGGCCGCTGCGGAGCCCCCTGGCGAGGAAAGGGAACGGCACTCTCCACCAAAATGTTTCGCGAACGATGAATTAAGCACTGGAGACTATTTACAAAGCATATCTATTTAAGACAACTACAGCGCTGCCCAGTTCAGCCGACAGCTTGGTTTGGTTTGGTGCATATAGCTATAGCACAACCCACTGCGGGCCGACAGCTCGAGAGCACGAAGCAGTTCCTCTTCTTCGTCGGGGTGCCCGCGCGCATCGTCCACAAGAAACACGCAATATGCATGTATCAATACTTTAGCAAAAAATGTTGCTTCAGTTTTGAAACACCATTTTTCTGTGGAAAATGCTGCTAATTCTGCCAAACTTTATGGTATCCTTTCTGAGTTCTTTTTAATTTATGTTTGTCCAGGACCGGGATGACTCCTTTTCGCGGCGTATGATGTTTATTTCGTCTACGACTTTTTGTTGTCTTTTGTTTAATATTTGGGTCATTTTTCGTATGACGCGTTTGAGCCTTTGAGTGATATCGGACAAGCGGGCGCCGCCATCGAGGGGCGAGAGTGTGCGCGGAGAAACGAGCGCGAAGCGGGGGAGGGCGGCGGAGTGGGCGCTACTTTAAATAATGGAGGGATGTATTTTTGGCCGGGACTTTGCCCTCCTGGCTTCTCCGCTTCCAGTGCGCTAGCGGAGACGAAAAGAGAGAGAAGGCCGGGTATCGGTGCGATAACTCCACTTATAGTTGAAGGATTCAAAATAGTATTGCGGCATGATATTTGCGAGACGACGTCATTTAATAATGAGGCTATTCTATATTTAGCTAGAAAACTATTTCAGGGCCTGTTTTAAAAGAATCTTTTTCTCGTGGTCTCCTATCTAAATACATGGAAGCAGAGAAATCGTTTGGCTTGGCAACCACAGCACTGATTTTGATGAGTTTTGATGCATTTAGAAGAACAAGTTTGACGTAACAGTTACGCAGAAACCCGCTAGGTGGATAGAAGTAATTAAGGGGAAAAATGAGACATCCACCCAATCGTAGCAATTGCTACAAAGGAAACCCATACGGTGTTCCTCGAAAGAAAAGCCTCGCAGTTGAAGAAAAATTCGTCCTGGTCCGGGACTCGAACCCGAGACAACCACCTTTCCGGGGCAGCCGCTCTACCATCTGAGCTAACCAGGCGGCTAGCAGATGGCAGGGCGAAGTCCAGCGGAAAAGCGGAAAATCCAGCGAGCGTACGGCGTTGACATCCGATGGCAAGAAAACCCACGTGACCAAGTGATGACGTCATGTTCCCGGCGCAGGACCTGCTGCGGCTCGCACTGCGCAATGCCACGGTGAATAGCCACGGCGTCGGATGGACGCCGTGGTCCACTCTCAAAATTGTATTAATGTATATTAATGTGGATTCAGGTGGATTAAAGTGGATTCAGGTGGATTAAAGTGAATTAAGGTGGAATAAGGCCAATAATGGTCGATAAAAGTTAATTAAGGTGGGTTAAGGTCGGTACAAATTAGAGCAAGGGGGGTTAGGGTGGACATTCAATTTGAAGTGATAACTTAGACAAGTCCTATTGCTTTCGCATTTAAATCACGTAAAGATGCCTAAGTGACTCAAATTTTACAAGATCCACTCTTCGGGGGACGAACTCGCCTCGACAGCCGAAGCTCTCGCGCGAAAGCACGCGCACCTGCAAGAGGTAGTTGTCGTCGCTGGCGGGGAAAAAAAGTAGGCGGGCGGATGACACCATGTACTCCTATCGTATATTAACGCCACAGCGTTAAGGGCCCCGTGTCGCAGGAAATCCGGTGTCGGCGTCGGCGGCGTTGTCAGCGAAAGTTCCCGTATATGTATAGGTACATGTGGATGCCACTCCTTGCTATAAGACATGTGGTCACGTGGTTATTCGGGTTATATTGCCATGCCATTCAATCACTAAAGTCGCTGTTAGCTTGTCTTACATTCTTGACAAATTTCTTGGAATTTTCAGAATGACAGCCCACGAAGAAATGTCACGAAAAGAAACACCGACAGCGCGTGCATTTTATGTGAAATCTCAGACATAAATATTGTTATGAGCTATATATCCTAGTTGCGGGTATAGAAAAATATCGTGAAATCTAGAACGGACAAGAGCAGGAATATATATGTAGAAACTTTATTTTTCTGGAAAACATTTTAAGGAGCGGTGGTCGGAGTCCTTCAGTCCAGGGCCCCAGTGGCCTCTGCCGCCTGCCTGACCTGGCTAATTAAGGACTTTTGTCCTGCCAAGTCGGAACGGGCGAGCTGTGCTTCCCACTGCTCCATTGTGCTATTAGTTGGCCTATGAGGATACTTAGTACACTCCCAGGTTACACGTATTAGTGTAGGTATGCCACCACACCAAGTGAGGTCTTTCGTCCGGCATCTTTGTTGTTGCTGCCCCACTTTTAGCCTCCTTGTACATAGTGACAAGAAAACCTTTTCTGTAGATCTCCCCGTAGCAATATTAAATGTGCGAAACAATAACACAAACCTGAAAATCACGTAATCCTTCTGGCAAGGCTGTGCGCAACCTCCAGGATCGGCCCACGCAAGAAGCTGCGCTTCTACTGAGCATACAGCTGCGCGCGGCGCTCGGTTCCTTGCAACATCATCCAGATGGCGCTCGCCTCCACGCAACCGCGACAGCGATGGTGCCCGCCATGCGGGGGAAAGAAGAAGAAAGAACCAGAAAGCTCGCCTTCATCCATAGCGTTCACCGCCAGCGTTTCCCGGTAAACATGGTTAAAAAAGCTTCAGTTGCCGGGAAGCGTGAGAAGCAGTGAGGGATCTTTGAATGCGATCTCCTTCCACGCTTAAAGGACAAGCTTAAGCGCCCTCCAAGTTTTTATTCTATTGTGCATGTCTGGGTATGTGTGTTTATCCACTTTCATTGCAAAATTTCGTAGAGTGCAGAGTCGGTCAGCGACAAATCTTTAAGAGTATTTCCAGGCACGTAGCCAGGATTTTTTCGGAGGGGGTACCAACTTGAATATATAAATATTATAAATTACTAAATAAATGTATTGCCACTCCGAACACATAGATTGAATTACTTGGGTGTTCGATTATGAGGAAAGTGAGAACAAGGTGAAAGCAAGAGCCAACGTTTCGACAAGTCCGCTTGCCGAAAATACAAGCTTTTTCAAGGCGACATATGCTCTCCTCGGTACAGTATACAGGGTGTCCCAGCTAAAAGTGGCCAATGTTTTAAAAACGACGGAGTGTGCTAGGAGGCCCAAGTCAACTCAGTGGTGTTGGGCATCGCGTGACCTAGTGTGCGGTATTTTTGTTTTCCTTTTGCAAAGTCAATTAGTATAAACCAATTGCCTAACTTTTCAAATCCTGGCTTCACAATGAAAGTGCCAACACGAAAGTTGTAGATCCTATTTAAATATGGCCTACTGAAGTGTTTGCAACTAAGTACCATTGATGGTGCTTCTTGTAATTGCCTTTAAAGAAAGACCGCGAAATACGAAAACATGGCGGCAGCTGCTGAATGGACATTAATTTCAAACACGGTTAAGTTTACCAAAGGGTCACAAGCGGCATCCCATGCATCCGTAAGAGGCAGCAACATTATGAAATTCTCAGCAAGCTTGATGACTGGATGATCTCCCAAGTTTCTGTGCAGTGCTGCAAGTTTTAAGAGCCGACCACAGCATCTATTTTGCAAACAGAAACGTACAGCCACACAAAGATGCTCACAAGATGCACCCTCTGTGCATTGGTGTGTATGTCATGAGGTGCACGTGCTGCGTTGCAACAAAGGCGAAGGCGACAACGACGACGATGAAGGCGCGAGCATGACCGCGCATTGGCACCCAGAAAAGGCGAGGAATGATTGAGCGTGGAATGATTCAGAGGCGCCATTGCAAGGGAGGAAGCGGAGAAGAAGGCAGCAGCGGCGGAAGAAGCAGCCTGTCGGGCGATGGGTCCTGGCTCCTGCCTATTCCTGGTGCTCCTGAGCCTAAGGCTCAACCACTGCAGCTCGTGTACGTCTGCGAGGTGTCCAGCGGAGCACAGACCACAGCATCGATAATCCACGACTTCCCTCCGGGCCTATGCATTCCTGCTACCTGGTGACACGTCGTCTCGAAGCCCGGCTCCAGCTGGGTACCTTAGCAGCAGCCCCCTCTCGACGCTTGCACCATTCCAGCCGTGACCTCATCCGACTCCCACACATACTAATATGGTGATGTGTGAACTCAGGCTCGTGATGACATAACTCTGTAATTTGCAGACTAGATAGAGACTCGATACTTAGATGTGTTCCATAGTAGTGTTCGTCACAAGTAGATTGTCGTTGAATTGATATAAACATGTGTGTGTGCGCGCCACAGAGAACATAAGCTTCGTATTTTCTTTCCTAAATCGGTCTGTATTGACCATGGTCAAGAACCGACTACGGTGATAAAAACCTGCCCCTGCTGAAAACGTTCCTGCTACCTCATGACAGTGTTTAAGGGCACTTACCAGTCACTTAAAAAGGAAATTTCGAAGGGTAGAACATTTTCATAGTGCTACCGAGCTTTCGAGACTTGCGAAGGCTGGGCGGCACGTTGTCGGTTTTTTACATTTTTACTTATTTTTCTTCGGCTTGACACGCCCATTCCGAGCGTGTGTAGTTTTTCCCTCAGGCTCGTTTATTCTTCGGGCGCTTGTACTATGCCTTCTTCATCGTATTATTCTTCTTCTCATTCTAATTTATTATGAACAGCATGAATATTGTGAGACGACGCCCGGGACGAAGGCAGAGCTATTGTCACACAGCGCGAGACAGCCCACGAACACCAACCCGACAAAATGATGATGATTATGAGGATGGGTATATACACATGAAGACGATGATGAACTGCACAGTTAGCGCTCACACTAACCCCCCCCCCCCCCCCCCCCCTCACGAAAGCGGCCGGTAAGGCAGCGAGTCAGAAACGGTCGGAACGCCGAAGATACGGCTTCAGGCGAGAGACGTGAACAATTTCAGTGCGGCGGCAACGGCGGTCAGTAACCGAGGTAACAGGAGCTACGCGATAGTTCACGGCTGATGTTCTTTCAAGCACGGTATATGGGCCGCGATACCTGTGAAGAAATTTTTCACAGAGCCCTGACACTCGAACAGGTGTCCACAGGAGCACTTCGTCGCCTGGTCGGAACGAAATGACACGACGGGTCGCATCACAACGGACTTTCCTCTTGTCCTGAATGGTCGCGTTGTGGGCTCGCGCAATTTCGCGGCAGTGGGCGACGCGGGCGGCGAACTCCTCTGGTAGAGATGTGGATGGAACAGAAGGCATAGAGAGAAAGGTGGTGTCCAAAACAAAAGACGGTGCATGGCCGTACACGAGGAAAAAGGGGCTTTAGTTTGTTGTGCGTTGAACGGCAGTATTATATATAAACGTGACGAAAGGAAGTATAGTGTCCCAGTTTGTGTGGTCGGGTTTCACATACATGGAGATCATGTCGGACAGAGTTGAATGGGAACGCTCGGTAAGACCATTGGTCTGGGGATGGTATGCAGAGGTGGTCTTATGAATGGTGTTTGAGGCTTGCAGGACTTCAGCAAGAACATGGGAAAGAAATGTCTTGCCATGGTCACTTAGAAGAACACGAGGCGCACCATGGCGCAAGATAATGGCTTGCAAGACAAGCTCGGCGACCTCAGAGGCCGCACCAGAAGGAAGAGCTGCCGTCTCAATATTACTAGTACTACTACTATAGATATCACTACAACCACGTACAAATACAAACAATTCATTCCAAGACAATCTGCGAACTGCCACCGAAAGCGGCACGGTGTTTCCCAGGCGAAAATAATAACAAGGATAGGGTGGGCCCTTGGAGCAATACTACGCAGCATAAATGTAAATTTCAACTGCAAAAGAAAATAGCTTATCAGAACGCCTGGCCCGGGTAGTTACATGGAAGTGTGACAACAAATCGCTCTCTCTCAGGTTCCTAAGCATGGAATTGTCCAAAGCGTGCGTCTTGAAGCCTGAATTAGGGCACTGTTACAAATGCACGTGGACCTGAAAGCCGCACAACGCACTCGAGTAGTTCCGGAATTGTTTGCGCTTGAATTCATGCTGATAGTACATTAAAGTGGTGCTGTTTTGAAGAAAAGAAAAGGTATTGCTACATCTTATCCAGACAATCATTTTCGAGCAAAACAAACACGCGTCCTTATTGCCCTTGACAACGCAGCCTGCGTGCGCGTCTTAGGAAATCATTCTCAAAACTACGAGAAAAATTTATGCGTCAATCTCGTTTTACAAGAGCCCAAAAACTTTGCTTACACTCTGCATCCCCCAGGACCCGTTAGCTTATTAAGCTGGCACTGTGTACAGGCGCTGTCACAGAGCCGGATCTGCAGAAAAATTTATGGCTGGCGGCTGTATTCTAGAACACCGGAAGAAGAAGCTATCCTAGAGAAGCGCGTGGTGGTGCTATAGATTAAACGCATGCGCCTAGAGATCGCGGCCGAGGTCGAGCCTCTGTGCTGAGCGAGGCTGTTGAACAGCGTCGCGCCGCATCGAAAATAAGCCGCGAGATTTTTCTCGAAAGTCAACAAAGCGACCAACCTGCGTGCACGCGGCATGGCGTAATATAAAGCAAAGCATGTTTGCTTACTTACGGATTCCGAGCAGCTAGAGCTTGAGACTTTTCAGGCAGCGCAAGGTTTGCGTTGATAATAATGACGTACTTTATTTTGCTACATGTCTGCATTTTTTTTGCATTTTGACCAAGAAATGCTTCGCGTTGGCATCGGCGCAAAATTTTTCGAGGTATGACTCTCTCGCGCTTGACGGAGTGATGCCGTGTTGGCTTTTCACTGAATTTAAATTCTTAACTGCCCTAAATATGCGTTGATTGTTTGTCGACAAAAGTAGGAGTAAACAACCACTTTTATAGTATGATCAAATATTTATATTAGGGTCATATTTATCGTACGTAAAATTTTATTTCTACTGCGGTTGATGATATAACGCATCTTTGGAGTACTCTTTGAAAAGTATTCAAGTTGTAAATGGGATCACAAGTGCTTCATCAGTTCACATCAGTGCATCAGTTCCCAAGTACATCATCAGTTCCCAAGTACACCACCGTTTTTTTGTTGTATTCAGGCCACTGCTGTGACGTCCAGATTACAGTAAACACGATTTACAAATTTAAAACACCACAGCGGCAGAGAGGCATGATTTTATGACACATTTATGACAAGTAAAGGTAAGAATAATGTGCGTGCTGATTTTCAATGTTTATTGAATATGTGAAGGATCTAAACATGGCCTCGCTTGTCTAGGTGACGCACCACTATGTCCATTCTCATGGACCCGAACGCAAGGACATCGAGATTTAAAGTGTCATCTCTTGTTAAATCGGTTCGAGACTCCGCGCTGTCTACTTCTTCCTGGCTTGAAGGGTCAACGCAGAAGTGAAATTCAGCGCCAGCGTCGTAGTTTTCAAAATGCTAGTGGCGATAGCCTTTTGAATTTGTCGACTTTATTGGCAGCCTCCGCTCGATTCTTTCTGCGTGCGTGCGTGCATGTGCGTGTGCCCACACACACGCACAAGCACGCACAAGCGCGAGGTCGCGGGCACAATTGCCAGCATCGCCAGCTGCATTTCAATAAAGCCGAATGCAAAAGAACTCGTGTACTTTTATGGTGCACGTAGAGGAACACCGGGCGCTCGAAGTCATTCCAGAGGCCCCGAACTATATACAGCGTGCATTGTAACACGTGTGTTGCTTATTGATGTCGATGGCCAGAATTTTATTTTACTTTCGACACTTGCTGATAATCTATAACTTTAAAGAAAATTTCCTTGAGTATTCTCCGTACAACCACAGCTGATATTGAGCACTGGGGTCCGCATCTCAGTTTTCGTGCTGCTTCTTGAATCATGAGGTCACATACACTAGCTCAGCTTTCATTCCTATTAAACACAACCTATCTGAAATACGTCAGCATTTTTATCTACGCTGAGAATAAATATGTAGTGCTGGTAACTTCATTGCGTACCAGGTATAGATTCTTCCATCGTCTAGAAAATGTTTTTGGACTTCTAGTACTAGCCAACAAAGTAAAGTCGGACCACAGTAAAGTCGGAGTGAAATATTTACGGACCATGGATTGCGAGAAAAAGCCGAATATTTCTACATCCTTGTGCACGCCGCATTGTACACGGATTTGCAGCCCCTTCCAGTAGCATATGCAAAAAACCTATATTGTTGTCCGGTTTTTCTGGCCATCATCGCAAACTAATGCTTGTTTTTTTTTAATCTCGCGGTCCGTAAAATTTTCAAGTTGACTATAAGTTCGCTTTGCTCATGCCTGATCACAGAGAACGTACTGAAATGTAGAGTGTATGAACTCTAGAAGGTGTCGCTAAATAGGATACAAGCAAGCACTCCCCAAAGGGTGTTGCAACCGCTCCATGTCTTCTTGTATTACCACTTCATGAAGAGGCTCCTTGCGTCATCGGTAAAAGCAGAACACGAAACTCGATCTCCACAACTTGGAAAGCCTTCGTGTTCGGTTCCTGTCCTTTCAGCGTTCATGCAGCACACTACTAACACCATAAACGCTAAATGAGATGTACTAGGTTAGGAGTATACCATGCCTGTTGTCAAGGGTCATATTGCTGCCTTGGAGCAAGACATACGTTCTGTTGACAGCGACGACCTTATTACGCTGGTGAAAGACAGGAAGTCGTCAAGATATCTCTCTCTTTAGTTACTTCTTTTCCTCCCCATTATCTGGCTATTTCCAGTGGTCAGATGGGCAACTGTGTGCAATACCGCGTTACACAACATCGGGCTCAATCCCGGCGCCGCGAACTACAGCGGCAGATGGAAACGAGTAATTTCATAGCTGTCAGGGCAGCTGTAGCAGAGTGCCTGGACCTGGTAATAAAGCTAAAGGCGTCGGGGATTGACATCATGGCCAGACAACCGATGGCTTGTTGTCTACGTTACAGGCTTTTTTGAAGCACTCCACGGTACTTATGTTTTAAGGGGCAAAAGTGAAGTTCTAGAAACAATGGAAAACAGCGCACACAAGAATACTGTCTATGTAACTTTTGTTCTTCTGGAATCGCAGATGTTTGTGTTTCTGCGTTTCCTATATTACACTTGATACATAGCTTAGGTAGAAGGTAACGCTATGGCAGCAAAAGGTGCTTCGGCCACTGCTCGCCTTCGATACCAAAAAAAGTAGGGCGTCAGACGTGAAAAAAGGAAAGGTATGCATCATGAAATTCGATGTAAGACTAAGCTTCATGCTCTGACTTTGCAAAATATGCATACTATTTACATGGGAGCATAGAATTTACATGGCATACTATTTACATCTGTACCTATTTACACCCAAATGAGACGAGTGACACGTTTTTGCAACCAGCGGTGGCAGCACACTACTTCATCTCCTAACCAAAATATAATGCGTCGCATACAAGAAGCAAAAAGGCGGACACGAATATAACGTCATTTGCCGTAGCCTTGTATCCACAAGTTCTAGTTGTATCACTCTGTGCTTTCTACGGAATAACTATTTCATGTATTACATCTGTTGACCGCAATACTTGTGTGGCTTCCGAAGCTTTGCCTATAAAATAAAGCGGAGAATTGAAATCATGTTTCCGCGGCTCTTGCGTCCGTCGTTTGCGACTGCTGTATTTGGAATGCAGAACTGAAGAAGGATCTTATTTGCACGTGCCCAGGAACATTTAGATGTGAACTCCCAGCAACATTGATTTTGCACGCGAACTTTAGTGTCGATTTCAATGCACTTTTTTCAACCGTTGCTTCAATTATTTTCACAGTTTCGAGCATAATTGTTATGCCAGAGAACAGGAATAGCAGGTGCAACCTACGATACGAGCATCCACTTAATTACAGTTAATAAGAAAGAAATCTGCGGACCCCATGAACTGAAAAAATGAGGGCTTTTCGAAGCATTTTGCACGTAGCTGGCTACTCAGCATTGTTTGGGGTTCTGGAAAGCTCTACCAGATGGAGCCACGTGTTTGTATAAGGTAATCAATGGTGTGTGATAGAAGGGCGATGACTAGGGTGAAAATGATGGCTAGACTACTAATTTATCTTCCGCTGGTGAGGGAATGTTACAGCCTGATAGGGTTACTGCCAGGGGCTATCTCCAAGGCAGGTAACTGTCGCATAGCGTCTCAATGCGCTAGCTTCAATATGGGGAGGATGGGAAAAGCTGGCACGCTCTCGCATATATAAGTAGATTGATTCTATGCGATGCGCGCACTCGGGAGCCCTGCGGCTCGAAACGTGGCTCACAGCCTTGCTCGTGGAACCTCTTGTGACCCAGACAGTTTGACAGTAGTTAAGCATTGGAATCAGAACGCTTTGTCAATTAACAACTTAACTCTTATTGGTAGAATAAATCTGTCACGACACAACACACCATTCACTTTGTTCATTTCTGAACGTACGTGGTTAGTTTGCGTGTCCCAATTAAGAGATTCCGAGAAGAATACTCGGGTACCATTTTATGCTACATACAATTTCAATGCGGTCGTCCCCATACTTAAGCGTGACGTCTATTACAACATTGTTTCCTGATCAAAATATTACGGCGCTAGCTAGCTTGCCTGCATTAACCTTTAGGCAATTATTCTGCGACCCCTGACACATGCATCGCAAAAACTCATTTCCTGTAACGGGTAAGTAATTTCACTTCTAGCAGTAACGAACGCAGTAACGTCATCAGAATTGGCAGCAAGGTGCACCGGTAACAACATAACAATGCGATGAAGACAACAGAGCCAAGACGACGTTGTGACGATGACGCCGGCGATGACAACGGCAGCATGGCGAATACTGCATGAAAGTCAATGGAATGACGACAGCGATGACGACGACGACTGCGCGACAGTAATGGTGTGACGACGACTGCGTGGAGGCTGCATCATGATGAACACGGCAACGGAATTGCGTCAGCTTGACGAAGACGGCATGAGGAAGATGGCATGACAACAGAATTACGTCAGCGCCTGGACGACGATAGCGTCACTACTGCATAATGAAGAAGACGGCATGACAAGGAACAGATATTAAAAGGAGCCGTGATGCTACCAGGGACATTCCTATAGCTGGCTCATACTGGGGGATGACGTTGCCATGACGTTTCCCACTGTGGTTCGTCAAAGCCATCATGGATTTCGATAGCATTTCCACGGAACTATACAGACAACCCAAAATATCCCGTGGATGTCCCGGAAAGATCCGAACGTCCTAGCCTTTTTTTTAATGGGACGTACTGAAGACGTCCACAGCACCATGCCCACAACGAATTTTATTCAGTTGTACTGCTAGACTGATCGCGAACCTAACTTGACATATATCCGAGCAACATCCTCAGCAGGATATTCTCAGTACGTTGCTTTTAGGGGTGTTACTTGGAAGCTTCATACTTGCCCGAACGAAACTGAGTGCAATAAAAAAATGAAATACGAATGGCAGACTGCAAAAAAGCGGTGATTTGTAGACTATTTTGTTTTAAAATTTATTGTTATTATAATTATTATTATCTTTAATAAAGCACCTTCGAGGTAAAGAAGACTGGAGCTCTGCTACTGATACCTTTTCGAATGACCCCGTAACAACCGCTAATAAATTTAACCGTCACTTTGCTCGTTCGTTGGGTGGACCAGCTTACGGGCATGCGTTGGACTGCACGCTTCAAAAAGGTGTATCTGCTTCCGCCTCCCTGCCGAAGCTATCGGAACATGATCTACGTCGGATAATTTTCAGTTTCAGACAGAATAAACCACCCGGTTTTGATGGCCTTTCAGCGCGCATGCTACAAAGAAACTTGGAGGTACTGTCAGGCATTCTTCTTTTTATGCTGAACGGGTTTTTGGACGATACTTCTATCTCTGAGAAACTAAAAACTGCTTTAGTCAAGCCGCTTCACAAAGGATGAAAAAAGGACGTAATTGAAAACTATAGGCCTATATCTATTTTGCCTGTACTGTCCCGAGTGTTAGAAAAGTTTCTCTTGGAAGTAATGCTTTCCTTCATTTACAAGTTCTCGATTTTGTCCTCTCATCAGTTTGGATTTGTAGCTGGTAAAGGTACTACATTACTTTTAGAATCCTTTTCTGATGAAATATTTTCCGCGTTCGACCAAAATTTGTTTAGAATTGCGTATTTCCTGGATATTAGTAAAGCCTTTGAGACAGTTAATCACGACATTCTGTTGAAGAAATTAAGTTTATTGGGCTTCCGGAGGCCTTGTTATGGCATTTTTAAAAGTTATCTGTCGAATCGATCGCAAACAGTGGTATTAGGCAATCACTCTAGCTCTATCTTGCCTATCAAAGCCGGGATCCCTCAAGGGTATGTTATATCTCCGCTACTTTTTATATTTTCATGAATGAGCTTGCGGCCACTGTTACAAAATTCGAAATTTTTCAATACGCCGATCACACCGTACTGCTGGCAAAACATTTATGCTATAAATCGGCGATCAATATGCTACAGAATTATGTCTATAACGTATTTGACTGGTTTTCTAAAAATTATCTTGTAATCAATAACTCAAAACCGAAGCTGATTTGCTTCAGAAATCCCTTGAAGATGACGTCGATAGATGCACATATTTAATTGCACAGTAAGGTTTGTTCGCCATGTAGTTGTACTCTAGTGAAGTATGTGCAGTCAATAAAGTACATGAGTGTATTCTTTGACTCAAACCTGTCGTGGGAAACCCATCTAGCGTACGTATGTAGTAAACTCCAAAGTGTTGCCTGGGTACTTTATCACTATACAGGTATAGTTCCCTTTTCTGTAAAAAAAAAAAACAATTGTGCACGCTCTTGCGTATGGAATATTAAGGTACGGCATCACAATTTTTGCCTTCGGTTCTGCGCGCTGGAAGAGCCGGGTGGACGCTCTTTTAAAAACCATGCTCCAAAGTGCAGCGTATAACTCGCCTTTACTTTCATCGGAAAATATATTTCCCGCCGTAAGTCTTCCTTCTTTCCGCTCGTTGTTTGTTCAAACAGTGGTGCTATGCCATTTTTGGGACTGATTTCAAATAGAGAGAGAGACAGAAGAAAGGGGAAAGGCAGGGAGGTTAACCAGATGGGAAGATCCGGTTTAATACCCTATGCTGGGGAGAGAGGGGAGAGGGAGGTAAAGTGACAGCAAAGTAGAGATAGAGAAAGAAAGGAGCACAGATACACAATCACAATCTGATTTTAAAGTTGAGCATAAACCTGCACGCATGCTCCGTTCGGGTTTGCGTTTTACGGTGCCTCGTTCCTCAACGAGATATGGTGAGGCACGACGATGTGTGTACGTTCCTAACCTGTTTAACAATTTACCGGAGGATATTTTCTCGGTAACTTCGAAAAGATTACTGAAAAACATGATCCATACTCTTTAGGTTAAATCTGTTACATATACCCACTAGATGTACCTCCTTACCTTATGTACAACGTTGATGTGGCAATATTCTAAAGAGTTGAATCTTGCGGTTTGTATGTCTGTTTGTTAGTTTTTAGGTTTTTGTTATGGGTAAAGCTTGAACTCTTTGTACTGTAGTAATAAATTTGCGCATCCAAATGTAATGTCGCACGCACTTTTCGTAACAGCGTTACTTTGATATCTGAAGGTTATATTTTGTATTGCCTTGCCAAATCTGCAGGGCCATGTCCTACAAGGCCTTGTTGGCTTAGACAGGCCTGATGATAACTCTGTATACCTGTTCTGGCAATAAATATTATTATTTATTATTATTAATATTACTATTATTATTATTGGTCATGGTTTCCAAAGCGCACCTTCCCCCGACGACTCTTGAAGTAGCAAAAGTAGTTCTCGAAGGCTATGCTATTTTAAGTGCTTAGGTGGTGCTTCGCCTGAGGTAGTTCGTTTGATACCGAACTGCTTTTTCGTGGTGGCAGGAAATAAAGACGCTATTTGTCTGAGATTTCAGAGCACATGAAGACCAACAAACCTCAAAATGGAGCCCTACACTATGTGGGTTCCCATATGTGAGCTTCGTCATGCATATAATAACCCAATACGAATTTGTAAACAATGAATTGCCGTCTAATTGCACTGTCAAATAGTAGTGCCTTGGAACACGTCCTGACATCATCCTGTAATGATAATCGAAATATGTATGTGGTATGTTCTCAGTATCTACTTGGGATGGACAAATGGACCTGACCTTTTAGGATTAGTCGATGTCCGAGAGACTTACTGAGGATGCCTTAGCGTTGGCTCTGTATAATGAACTTTCTTTCATTAACGATAGACTACATTGCGTTCTGAAGAAAGCAAAGGCTCGGTCTAATGCAAGTTTCGAGGACTCATCTGAAGCCAAAACGGCTCAAAAATAAGAATAAAAATTTTGAATTCGTCAGGTTGCATGTACTGGCACTGAGGTATCGATGTGTAATTGATCTTTATTCATTTAATTATATGCAAATGTTTTCTCTCACAGAGTAAATAAAGCTTTAAAAGAACACTCTACTATTGCAAGCTGAGAGAATCTACTTAATTAGGGCTGATGCTATGCCACTGTTCCGTAAGTCTAGGCGTCCAAATGTTTGTCCTTGTGTATGCCATGATGACGAAACTGCAGTATGTAATTAACTGCGTTGCAAATGCATCGCACGCACAATCCCAAAAGCTGCTTTTCCGGAAGTGTGCAAGACTGTGTAGGTCAGATCTATTTCCCAAGAGAGCTAAAGAGCAGCTTTCGTGGTTGGTACGTGAGAATTCAGAAAGCTACCAAGAACCCGTAGCAAATAAAGAAGTGGGCTTTATGTTGTAAAATGTCAAAAACTTGCAGTAAGTTTCGGAGACAGGCCATTGCATGTACCCACGTCCGCTGTTTTTTTCACTTCCGTGTTTTAAGAAAAGTTGTAATGTGTTTAAAGTGTTTCGAAAATTTTCGGAAAAATCTTTGCTTTACTTTTTGGCATGTTTTGAATATTTCCGCAAATCTTGTATCATTACCTGCCTAGTGCTGTAAAAAGAAATATTCCTTGCAGATTTATTACTTCATGTGTTGTCATGTGGTGATGGTTTACCTAAAACTGGCACGCATATGTGTGTGGCATATATTTTTTTTCTCGCACTTCACTTCCTTCCCCCTTATTCTCTCACATGCGCATGAACTCACTCTATCTTTGTTTTAATCTGAATGCTACATGCACAAAGCTCCTGATACGACTGACATAGCATACACTGACAAGGTGAAAGAGCATAGATAAGAAAATTCGAGGTTCACCAATACCAGTTTTAGGAGCCCTTAAGGCATTAGCTTGGAGTTTTGTTTTCGCAGAGACGTTTAAATAACTACACGTAAAGGCGTACCTGAACACTGAAAACATGACTTTATAATTTGTACATTATTTCAGGTTCGCAAGCTAAAAGGAACATTTAAATTTAACTTTGAGTGGAAACTTTATGCATGCAAAGACGCAAAACACAGCAAACAGTAAGCTACCTTGCCTTAAATTTAAAATAAATTTGAGTGATATCTTTAAGGCACTCCGCAATGAATTCCAAGCCCATGAGTTGCCTTTTATTAAAGCACGTCAGTAATAACGTCAGTAATAACGTCAGTAATAACGAAAATAATGCCGTTCGCCTGCTAAGATATAGCGTTGCTACGTTCAGGAACAAGCTGCTCAAAGCGCATTTGCTGTCACGCGCTAGCGACCCGGAAGCGCTCAAACGACGTCATTCTTTATTGAACTTTTTTTTTACTTCTTTACGAGCCTGAATTTCACTTATGTCCGTTGAATCGCGGGGGCTTGAACACATTCAGTTCTTGTGGGTATTGTAAAATAAAACAGGAGTGCGTACACCACAATGACTCGCTCCTATAGCACGAGCCTCTTCTTGAAGCACCTTGAATAGGGTTTGAGCAGCGGAAGAGCGGTTATGAAAACAAATAATAAAAAGAACATTGTCGCAGGTTTCGGAGCAGTTGTTTCTTACGACTGGCATTAAATTTATCCTCCCACGCTCGACCACGAATGGAGAAATTTGAGAGAGTGCGTCAGCCATCTGTAATCGGAATGAGCAAGGTAATTTTAGCCCGACCACGCGTTGCGTACCTTAATAAAGACGTAAGTACTGATTGCAAAAGCATGTGGGTTCTCACTGATTGAACTTTTCTGAGCGGTAATCAAAAGCAAGAAAATATAAGAGAGTTATTCAGCGTGGGAGCCTTATGAAATTCGTAATAGCAAGACCCGGAAGTGAGACAGGTACGAGAATCACAAAACAAGCGCTACTACCACGTCGAATGAAAAAGAAAAGCGAGAGAGAAATTTAATTAACGGAAAGCGAGATAACTAGACAGATAGAAGAGGTGAGGAGAGGCCGAGGGCTTGGGCTTCTTTATTTTGTTTGTTTATTGCTTGTGACAGTATGGGAAGTCTGGGTACTAATGAGCCCGCTATCCCAAAATCATAGCTCCCACACACGCCTCCTAAAAACTCATAAAAAATATTATCACCATCAGCTTATTTTTGTGTCCGCTGCAGGTCGGAGGCCTATTCCAGTGTTCTTAAATTACCCCTGTCTAGCGCTAGCTGATTCCAACGTGCGCCTGCAAGTTTCCTATTTTCATCACCCCACCTAACTTTCTGCCGTCCTCGACTGCGCTTCCCTTGTCTTAACACTAATTATGTAACTATAATGGTCCACCGGTCATCTGCCCTACGTATTACATGGCCTACCCAGCTCCAACTAGAATATCGGCGATCCCCCTTTGCTCCCTGATACCCACCGCTCTCTTCCTGTCTCTTAACGTTCCGCCTAACGTTTTTGTTTCATTACTCTTTGCGTGGTCCTTAACTTGTTCTCGAGCTTCTGTGTTGACCGTCAAGTTTCTGCCCCATATGTTAGCACCGGCAGAACCCAATGAATGTACACTTTTCTTTTCAAAGACAGTGATAAGCTTTCAGTCAGAGGCATGCCTCTTTCAGAGCTTTCAGAGACACGTCCGCTGGTAAATAAGTTGGCTTCCAGCAGCAAAGAGCGGTGTGCATCCCGGAGCTGGTGTATAGCAGCAGTCATGACGAGCTACCGCCGCTTCAAGGGAGCACTTCATTACGCCTGGTTGAGTTAAACTAGATGTTTGAGTCGACTCTCAAAACTAATGTTTTTGACTAACCTAACACAAAAAGACGTACCATTATGTCGGTTGGATGACTGTGATGCGGCCTGCATTGAGCTAGTACGAGTTATCTGGTCTGATCCAATCATCAGCCTTTCGGATTTTGCTAGAATTTTCATGTTCCGGCCAGCATTAGTTTATGAACTTCCGACGGTTTCTTGATCCACATCAATTGAGCAACTGCAGATTCTGTGTATTCTTTTTTTTTTGCCTGTCCGAGCACGCTTCACATAATACATGCATTTTCGTAAGTCCACTGACAAACTTTTACGCTTTCGTTGCCACAAAGCAACAAAGGCTTCATTCAAAGCAATTCATTTTTTTTTGCTTACAACCGAAGGGTGACAGCTGCTGCTGGGTCGGCATGTGGCCGAATATATGTACGGATATTCATAAACGTTATACAGAAAAGCTCCACCAAACTGGCTTATATCACACTGATTAGTGATGGACTATGTAGTGCCAGTGGACACACTTCTGTTCTGTGATCGAACGATTATTCCTGCAAACATTTAATGTCGGCTCATAGGTATATATAAAGCACACAGACGCCATAATGAAATAGCACCTGACATTAGGCGGCTTTTTTAATTTCTAAATTTTCCTTTAGATTTCGTCAACGCAATTCTTGGGACATTGGGCATGCAGCCGTTCTTAGTCAATCGGACAGAACGAGCGAGTGGTACTCCAATACAAAGAGTGTAAAAGCCTTAGATGATTATATTTACACGTCTGTCGTGCTTCTACGTGCACACACTTCTCCTCGCCATTCTTGGCTCAACAAGCATCGAAAATTACCTTCGTCTTTGTGACGTCACTGTGATGGCGTCTCACGGTGTGCGTACGCCTGGTGCCTGAAATTCGGCACAGCAAGCAAAAACGATCAATGAAGTTAAAGTTGAGACCTGTGCGGTGCCTAAACATTGCATGACACCCCACATCGCACAGTGTGAAAATAAAGAGAGTTGTAGGCAATACATTTATTTCAGTTGTTAAATTACTACTTCCCGAGTTTCACATCATACATATCAGCGTAAAGGCTAACAGCGGCATGATTTATTTTCCTTTAAGGTGAACATTTCGATACCTTAAACTTGGCTACGACTACCAGGCCTGACCTCTCCGAACACGTATAGTGCGCTTGGTTGCCATTAATAAAGCATTCATTGCTGTCACAGATTCGTCCATCTTATAAAGAAAGAAAGAACGCAGATTACTCAACTCTCTTCAATGTTTACGAGAATATTCGCGCAATCCGAAGCCTCCTCATTCGATTGCCTCGTTCAAGCTGCGCCATTAATTCGCAGTGCGAAGTGCGGAAGATAACCTTGTAGCACTCTTGGCAACGTGGGCTGGAATTGAGGACTGCTTGCTTATTATCTTTCTGGTTTCTTCAGCGCAAGAGAACTTACTCACTGCGTCTTCCAGCTATCACAGAAGTTCACCACCTTGCCATTCCCGAAAACGGAAAGCCGAACTAATTGCTTCACCCGGGAATACATTTGCTCCGAGGACGGCCTGGGATTAAGCCGAGCGTGAAGCCCAATTAGCACGCCGAAGAAGAACCTCCAGGCGCTAAATACGGTGTGGGGGATGCGCTTAGTTTTAAACACTGATTGGCATTGTTTCTTCCTACGCCATTTTCTCTTCGAGCGCGAAGGATGTCTTCAATGATCACAGTTAAAAGGAAGAAGGTTCTGATTCGGAGTACTTAACAAGACTGTTTCTCACCGTTAAGTGGACGCAATGTTTACGAAAGGCACGATGCTCTGTCTCTACATCAGACGCGATTTGATCTCATCAGTTCCGCGTGTGCCACCATGGTCGTGAGGGGCCCTGACAAACACTTTGCGGTTGAATGGTGGCCCCGATAGCATATTGTTAAAGCACTGCACGCATGATGCGGAAGATGTACGTATGGCTCCCAAGTGTGGCAAGTCATGCTTTCATCAACTTTCATTTCACTTTTCCATGTTAATTACTTATCTTTAACTGAAATAGCTCTTCGCTTCTCCTGCGTTTTCTCTAGCGTCACTGTCTGTTTGCTTGAGGAGGTTGTAAGCTAACTAAAAGCGGCAGTTTCGCTAGAAGGGCGAAGCACTGACCTAGCATGGTTTAGTGTTGCGCTTGAACTTCTCGAATAGTGTTAAAAACAACACCGCCCAAGCACTCCGTACAGATGGTTAACCAGCGAAGCTAAAACGTGCGGCCCCGGTGTTTAGCAGTGGGTAAATCCCGACGCTGTATTGACGCGTTTCTCAATTATTGGTTGCATGTTTGTGTTTCTAGTGGAACGCAAGCGCCAATGGCAGGCGGATGCTGCTAACCACGACGCCGAGCTGACTCGAGATATCGAACGCATGCGACAACGGCGAGCCGAGGAGACGGTGTTGCGGGCGGAGGAGCGTCAACGTGGCAATGGCGGTAACGTTCACTAACGACGTCACTAACGGCGCTGCCAATGGCGCGTGCGCTTGGGTGCGACGTAGAGAACGACGTAACTGACGGCGTAGCCAATGGAGACGAAGAGAAACATGGGACGAACAGGTTTTCGTTTCGCCTAGCCATATACAGCTTTCGCTATAAAATATACGTGGGTGTGACTATTCCCGGGTGTGACTATAAGCGGATGTGACTATAAGCGGATGTCACATATGCCTGTGCGCCAGAATTTTGGGCACCGCACGAGGCCGCGCGAGGACTCACTGACCGTGCCGCCTCCGCAGTCCCCCTACCCCGCGGGGAACCATTGATGATGTATAATGAAATCACTAAGCATTATTATCTGTCAAGACGGGTATTCCCCCTCCCGCACCCTGCCTTATGCAGGGCGCGGGCGGTGACCCTTCGACTTTTACAAGCTCGTGCGTATCCTAACCTTGCGGTTCTTCACGCTATATACCCTGAAAGGTATCCCAGTGCGGACTGCCCTGCCTGTGGACTAACGGCAACATTTAACCATGTGTTGTGGGAGTGTGAGGCCATTGGCTCCGCCTTCAGCGAGGATAGGTGGGCTGCGCTTTTGGGCAGCTCCGAACTCAACGACCAAACCCTAGCCGTCCAGAGTGCCCGCGATCGGGCCGTCAAGCTCGGCTTGCCGGTCCCTACGTGGGACTAGCCGGGTGGCGCGTGGTACGTGTCCCCTGCGTCTTCTCTGGACCCCAATAAAGTTATTTCACTCACTCACTCACCCTTATTAAGTTTTACCATGCCACGTAGGTCCTGAAGTGCGATCGCACAGGAGCCAATGCGCTGTCAGTAAAAAGCGGCGGCAGTAAAATTTTACCACTTTCAGATTAGCAATACTAATATTGTATTGAAATTTTTATTAGGCTGCGAACATTTGAAGACAAAAGGCACGCGCTGTGAGTGGAATATTTTACGCTTTTTCTTGTGCACTGCAATTGTCAAAATTATGCGAGAGAATTCAGTTACGAACTTAAGACCTTGAGTGAGCAACTTAGGAGGTCAAATATTATAGCATATACCTTGCTTATAGGGCATATACAAACATATTGTATAGTGAAACGTACTAACTACATAATATTCGCAAGTATATGCAGAATATTACGGCTGCGATGACGCCGATGGCTAAAGTTTGCGTGGAGAGTCCGTATACGTAATTGCCATCGGAACAAGCATTGAGCCCCTTGATTTTCCTTACGGCTCACTCATTGATTACTGTACGCCTCATTTCCTTCCAGAGATTGCGATGCCTTCGCGCATAAATGTTGTTAGACTTCATTAATTGATCCCGGCAGGGACCACTGTGCAGTTCGGTAATGACGCGGCTGGCGTTAATAAATCCTTTTTTTTTTCTTTGAACATGGTGAGTCCTCATGCCGGCAAGGTTCTGACTGGTGTTGCAGTTGTCGCGGGGCACTTATTTCGATGCGGGGTGTTTTTTTTTTTTTTTTTTCTTCGCGATGATACATTGGATGTTTTACAAGTGCTGCTCCAGGAAGGCCCACGTACCCTACTAACGGAAGTCTCATGAGTCCATCTGATAATACAATTAAAGAAGGCAGCGCAGGATCTCATCATCATCATCATCATCTATATTTATGTCCACTACTCTTCACCGATGTACTTACTGTACACGGTAATCCTCATGAGCGATCCGCGTTCATGTGGTTCGTTGCACGTTTACTACCGAAGATGTGGCCTGGATACAGCAAAAAAAAAGTATGGATGTGTACACATTTACTTAAGGCGAGCGTACGCGTTGCAGAGTGGCCACGTGACCGACGCGTCAGATCTGCTTGGACCCTGGCACCGTTCTGTCGATCTTAATATCGCGTTTTTTCTTTCTGGGATTCCGGTGTTAGCTCGAAAAACCTTCAGCACACACAAGTGCAGTTTACGGCAAAACTGCACAAAAACACCTTAAAGGTTTCGCAGTGCGCCGACTGTGGCTTACGACGCAGCTCTAGCTGACAATGACATCTGCAGAAATGGATTCGTTTTTAAAGGAGTCCTTGCGCAAGCGCGTTCTTATACAAGAAGCACTGACAATCGGTACAGCGATCACAACGTTAAGGGTGGTCAGTTTTTTTTTCTTGCAGTGATTATAAATGACAGTCTTTGTAAATTTTGACCAGGACTTTCTTCTTGTAACCAAATTAGATCGCAGTATAATGACTATACGGGCACCATGAAGCACTCTCCAGAATCAATAGTCAGGACACGGGAGCTAGCTTTGTAACACTTTGCGAATGAATGTCGAAAATAGGGTTGTCCGTGTGCTCAGATTTGAGACGGCCTAACTTATACGGTGGTCTACTCGTTTTTACCTACCTATATTATATCACTTCTCTGTCACGCCCAGAATCTGAATCTGAATTTTTATCAAATGTTCAGTAATGCTAGAGTGATTTAGCATGCAGAGAAAGGCCCCATAGTCATAGACTGTATTGGAACCTCAACTACAAAAACAAACATGATAGATAATGAGTCAAAGCAACAGTAGCATAGCAAAAAATGTGTAGTACAATAAAGAAAACGCTATCAAAACAAAATACAAGGTTAATTGCGAAGAACAACAAGGTTTTGGCGCATATAACGGTAGCAACAAATTAGAGCATTGGAGAAAAAAATCGCATAGATATAAAAAAGAAAATACAAGAGCTTATGGTAGCATTCTTGCAAGAACGCCGCCGAAAACAAACAAAATCGAATACAATAAAACTGCTCCAAAGGTATATTAGGTGTACATTTACTTCTCTTTTAAATTATTTGAAATCTAAGTACCCCTTGCGCCTGCACCTCCCTTGGATATGGAAATGTTCTGCCGTGATCACAGGTGGTAGGCGAGGATTGGCATTTCTGGACTGTTGAACGTGAGGGCACGATAGCCGAGCATGCCTCCAATTTCTGCAAGGAAGTGCACATCTGCAAGCTTTATGACTTCTGATCAGCACAGGTTTGAGTTTGATCAACTATACCTGCCATGACTAAGCGAGTTCTTTCAAACGCGACCACTCCGGCTCGGATCGACAAACGTACTGCCGTGTTATATTTTTGTGAACGCCGACCGCGAGGCTAAATTTAGTGTGGCCCGACAACGTGGCCCGTCACGTGGCCCGACAACGTGGCCCGACAACGGCGCCATGTGGGCATGCGACACAGGCATGATAAAGTAGTGTTTTCTTTCCTCTACACATCGATACCAAAGTAAGGCGCGTGGATAATGCAGTTGCAAAGTTATAGGTGATATTAATATTTCATGCTCTCGTTACATGCGGTTTTAGCAACTGACCCCCTATGCTGACCGAACTGGGAGACGTTTCGCGTTAAAGACAGTTTTCTGGCTACAACCATGACTGGAGTTAAAATAATACTCCTAAATATACCCCCCTTCCGGTACGGTAAATTCTTACTGCCGATTGCCACTTATTTAAAGCGAAGCGATCGCGCGATCGATGGAATGGCGCCGGTCGCTCCGGCGCTCGAATCGCTGTAACTCATACCAAGTCCCTCCTGTGATTCCTTGAGCATGCTTGTGATAGCCGTCTTCCTGAGTTGTACCCCAGAACATCGGATCGATTTCCGCTGGCTTACATTCTAAACCGAGGGAAATGATTACTTTTACTGCCTATGTTTTTTTTTATTTTCCTTTCGTTCATCTGGAAAAATTAAAAAGGCAGAAGGTTCTCAAAGTGCCTCAAATCGATGACATACGGCGGTCAGAGTATGCAGGCTGCCTGGTATTCAAAACAAAGGAGATTGCTCAAACGAGCGTTGCCCAAGGCCCTTCTGGTTGCGTTAAACAAGGATCGTATGCTCTGGCAACCTCCTAGCGTTTCACTGACTATTTATCAGCAATACTGCAACCAAACATATTGTGCTCATGTCTTTTTTTTTATGTACAATGATAGACTGCAGCATCTGAAACACGCTGCCTTACGAACTTACACGAGAACTGATTTTTACGCACGAACTGGATATGAGAGCACAGCCCAGGCAATTGCGATGTTGGCCATATCATTTAAGAAGGCGGCCGGTGAATTCCAAACAGCACTTACGAGCCAAAAGCGTTGTGAATTCGACACCAGTTCATAAATGAGACAAGTATTGGACAGTCTTCTGCATTCGTAAGATAAACGGGGACGTAATGTTCCTCAAGAAAAGCAAAAAAACCTGTCAAGAAAGGGGTCAGGCAAGGAGACACAATCCCTCCAATGCTATTCACTGCACGCTTAGAGACTCGGAAGGACAAACACTGAGGATCAATGGCAAATAACTCTGAAACCTCCTGTTTGCAGTTGACATTGTCCTATTTACCATCGCTTGGGATGAACTACAAAGACTGATTGATGGCCTTAATCAAGAAAGTGTAAAAGTAGGCTTGAAGATTATTATGCAGAAGACAATGTTCAATAGCCCGACAAAAGGAAAGAAAAAAAATCATGATCGACAGTAAGCCCCTCGAATTTCTCCAAGAGTATGTTTACCGAGGCTAATTACTCAGAAGGAACTCGAATCATGAGAAGAAAACTTACAGATGAGCGCATACTTACAGATGGAGCGCATACGGCGGACATTACCAAATTGTGATGGGCAGATTACCGCATTCATACGGTACTAACACAGGTGGCAGAAACTTTGAGGTTAAAGAAGAAGATTGAGAAGAAGTTCACGACCGCACAACTAACAATGAAACGAGAAATGCTAGGCGTAACGTTACGAGAAAGAAAGACAACAGTTGGGATTAGAGTGCAAACTTGGGTTGCCGATCTAAATGACAATAAGAGAAATATATAGGGCTGGGGAGACAATGTAATGCGGAGGGCAAATAGCCGGTGGTCTGTGAGAGTTACCGAATGGGTGCCAAGAGAGTCGATGATGGCAGCCATTTAGGCGGTGTGATGAAATTTTAAAATTTGCAGGCACAACTTGGAATCAGCTGCTGCAAGACAGGTTAATTGGAAATCGCTGGCAGGGGCATTCGTCCGTCCTGCAGTGGGCGTTAAAATGGGCTAATGAAGATGAACGCTTCTCTAAGGTGGAGCAAGTGACCATTTTATACGTGTATCACTCCGAGAAATTGCAAAAGGCAATTTTGTATTCATGGCTGGCATGCTCTTTCAGAAGTGAATTTAAAGCACATCACGTGGTGTCATTACCCCTCCCCCCCCCCCCCCCCCCAACTCGTTAGTCGATGGCATTTCCGCACGGGCGTTATCACGAATGAACTGCTTTTGCGTGCGTTTTCATCGAAGCATCCAAATAATTCTCCGGCTGCTAGAGGGAACTGCTCGAAATAATTCCGTCGTCGAACGGACAAAGCGAACGCCTCCGTTCCCCTGAGTTTGCATTATTAAAGCGAGAATTCCAGACCAGCGCTTCTGGCGATGTCACTTCCCGGAATTCTCCGGCCTGTCCGGTGTAGTGGTCACTCAATGTGATGCATATTTTCTTTTGATTTCTCTCTTCGCATCTCTCCGTGCTCAAAATATTCGGTGTGGATGCTCATTAAAGAGCTGGTATAAGAATCCTTCACGTTCCCAAACCCAACTCCAGCGACCGCTTTTTATACTGATCTTATAACGTTTCAGCGACAAAACATCCGACAAACAGTGCGGAAATCCCGACAGAGTATGGAATAGTTCTTGTTAGGCGAGTTCGTGACACATAACTATGAAGCTCGTTCTCTCTGCTTCATCTTTGCATGTATAATAATTTGGGCCCCCCTTCTAATAACGACAGAGTACATTCTTTTCGAGAGGCGGAAGTGCGCGAAAATTAGCGAACGCATTTGGCCGTGGGAATCGAAGTAATGAATTCTCTTCTCTCCTCCTTCGCTGCTCGAAATTTTTGTCGTAGAGTTTCAGCAACAAGATGGTAAGAGGATTTCGCTAGTTCACAATCTAGAGTCCCACGATTACTTTTCACGCATATGTCGTAGATACTTGAGCGAGAAAGCAACTGAACAATGGAGCGGAAGTCACGTCATTGTGTGTGTTTTTCCAAGAGGCGAAAGTAGCGGTGCATTAGCGACCGCATTTGGTCGTCGAAGGCGAAGATATATTTATTTTATTAGCCTATAGAAGTAGGCTTTCGATCTTAAGCTGCAACTGCATAGAACAAGTCTTGCATGCAAAGATTATTTGATGAGGAAAATACAAGCCACCATAGGTTCTTGTCACAAGCTTTGTGTTACCACTACACTGTTTATACGCAGCTATTGGCACTGCGAAATTGACACAGCGGAGCCAAGTCTTTGTTCTGCTAACACTGAATCTATCTGCTCTTTCAGTGTTCATTACCACTTTCTCCGGGCGTTACCGCATAAAGTTGACACACTGAAGAATGAAATGCAAGTGGTCAAGGGCCCCTCAAAGATTAAATTTTGAGACACACTAGAATTGGCAATAATAAAATCGTTCTCAAAGATAATATAAACATTACTTTATTGAAAGAAAGTACAAATAAAATATTTCCCACATTCTACAATACTTATTGGTAGGTTTGTAATCACAAAACATTCAGGAGAACACATCTCAAGATTGCTGTCGACGGTAATGCGTTTAGCAATGAATAGATTCATGGTGTTTCTTCAATACCTTCACTGCCTGCTTGATATAAAAGCATCACTACAACCCCCTTTAGGTAACATTTAAAAATAGGCGTTTTGAAATACAGGGATTGCTGCTTCGGAGACATTCCATCAGTGGTGACGACCATGAGGGGACAGGCGATACATGGCTGTTAGTCACTAATTGATAAAAATTCAGTATTAATTTTTTGTGATGTTAGCTTCAGCAGATGCATCGACCTGTGAAATCGAAGTGAGCTCTCCATAGAAGCCATATCAACTATTGGATCCAGGAAAATGCGATTACCCGTGGAATTCTGGCACGGCTATCAGAGCCCGCGAAACCGAAACTCGGAGGTTGCAGTGAGCGCCTTTCGAGGCGACTTTCTGCTTACGTCATCCTGCAGCGGTCAGCCAGCGCGCTAGGACCCATGCTCCTCGCTGTCGCACATTCTGGCATTCTTTTTGCATTTCGGTAGAGATACAATATACCCGAACGATACGTCAAAATAGTATATAAGATACATCTACCTTTGACACTACCAAGACCTTTTCAGTGAAGCCTTTAGGAGCCGTAACGACCCTTATTTCCACTGCTCTCTTTTCTGGTGACTTCGTTTAAATTTAAGTACACGAGTGTGTTGGCATTTAGCCTCCATCAAGTTTTGGCCGTCCCGCTAAAGAATACAACCCGCGACATCGTGACCTGTAGTAGAACGCAATAGCCAGTGAGCCTTATGATATTGTCACGGTGCCACGAGAGGGACAAAGAGGACGATCACCGACAAGACGAGAGAGACGACACAGTGGGACTAGCTTCACGTTCCGCCATACTGGTTGTACAGGCCATATCTCCTTGACAGTAAACACGACCCCATTTAACATTACATCTCTGTCCGTTGCAATATATTTCTTGCAGCTTAAACTGTGTCGCCACATGCAGGACAGCAGTGCCAACATGCGCACACTGAATTCGACAGTTCGTGCAAAACGACACGCTGAACAGACCGTCGCCAGAAGCGCGCCTGGAAGGGGCAGTGAAGTGCTGCACATTCGGATATTTATTGTAATAACATAGAGGTGAGTTATTCAAGAAGAGGGTCTGAGCTAGTGGGCTCTAGTCTGCGTGTATTCGTGGGTGGGAAAACCGAAAGGGGAAAAAAAGAGGGGAGGACCGGATGGGGCGGGGCATTGTAGTGATGCTTTGTATCAAGCAGCAGTGAAGGCATTCAAAATGTTCGCAGAGTGGGCAAACCATTCCTATACCTCAAAGTATTCGTGAAAGTATGCGTGAAAATATGCGTGAAAATATGGGCAAAAACGAAATTTCTCTGAGAGTCTTTCCGCATCACGAGGGTAGACTCTAGCGATAAGTCAAGGGTGGTGCGTAGGAATGTATGCGGCTACTAATTCGGGCTGTTTAAGGAGCCTGAAAACAGTTTCACTGCCTCTTGGTCAGCATTAGATAGCCAGTTATCTGAATTTGCATTGATTATTAAGTGGGGCTGTTTGTGGTTTGCTGCAGGTCATCTTGCTCTAGATAAGCTGATGAATACCCAAACAAAACATGAGTGTGTTAACTAATAAGTGTTTGCAAATTCAATCTGGCGGGAGCTGATTCATGACACATCCTAATGGAAAGCGCGAATATTACCTAGTCTTCCTTCGTGCAGTATCTGATTGACGTTGAAAAAGACCTCCCAGGTACTCTCCTAACCTCTCGTTCATCACGCAAATGTCAAAACAATTTACGTGTGAAATTCAACACGCGAGCCTACAAGCACACAAACAAGGAGTCTAAAAGCTTCTACAGGTAATGAGGCAAACCTGCGCGTAGTTGGCGTAGCAAAGACGCGGAGCCCATTGAAACACGCTGCATTCATACCTATAGAAAATGCAACTAGACATGAGACATGCTCGTGGAAAGCGCGAATATACACCAGTCTTCCTTAGTGCAATATATCATTGACGTTGAAAAAGACCTCCAAGGTACTCTCCTAACCTCTCGTTCATAACGCAACTGTCAAAACAATTTACATATGAATTTCAACACGCGAGCCTACAAGCACACAAACAAGGAGTCCAAAAGCTTTTACAGGTAATACTGAGGCAAACCTGCGCGTAGTTGGCGTCGCAAAGACGCGGAGCCCATTCAAACACGCTGCATTCCTACGTATAGAAAATGCAACTAGACATGAGACATGCTCGTCCGGAAATGCACTAGCAAAGCAAAACAAAGCCTCACACTCAAAGCGGGAGCACTTACGCTTGCAAGGTGGCTGCGCGCGCACGTGCTCGTCTCACTGGACGTCAGCTGCCCGTTCCATTTTCCAACAGAACCACTCGCTCCCGCATACCCGGCGGCTCTAACGCTGTATCCCTATGCCCATTTGCTTTCAACGGGTTTCAGACATGTCAAACACTTCGCTCTAGAGCCTACCGGAGTGATGCGAAAATGTAGCAGAAGCGTTGTGTAGTGCAAAATGATGACAACCCGAACGGTATACGTGGACGGTGTAAGGCATGGTAGGACCATTTTGCCCTGGAGCACAAACAGGATTCTAAGACAGCCGCGCACCAGGCTGAAGTGCTTCTCCTCCGTTGGTCTTATTCCTTTGGTATTTTTTTAAAGTGACGCTTTCTTTGGCTCCCATTCCATGGTTTTGCGTGGATGGGTCGGCCTCTGGTCGGGTTCTTCGCTAGTATAGTCACATTCAAATTAAAAAAAAACGCAGTTTCGCCTGAAGAGCGAAGCACTGACTGCGATATCAAGGTTTAGCGTTTCGCTTAAGGTTCTCGGATGGTGTTCTGACTACGGGCGGGCCTTACACGGACGCGACATACGCGGGTGCGCCAACATTTCTTACGCAAAAAAAAAAAAAAAAAAAAACGCAGGCAGATCCTACGCCCTGTGGGAATCGATGTTACGCGAAGCAGTGTTTGCTCCGGGGAGCCTACCAAGTCGGCTGTTTCATGACTAAGATGGCAGGCATGCCATGAAATTCATGTCATGATTCCTCAGGAGTCCTTTTAACTCCGCCTAAGATAACCTAAGGGGAAAGCCTTAGTCATGCTCATGACTATGACTTCTGCCATCCACCTTTCGTCTTTTCCTTCACTTAGGGCCACGTTCGAATCCATTCCTTTGGTTTTTCAGTGTTAATCTTTTTTTGCTGAGTCATTGCCATTTTTGCTTAATCATGCTCATGACTATGATTTCCATTATTATCCTTCAGTGTTTCGATTTCAATGGAGGCGAAATGCAAAAACGGCCGTGTGCTTGCGTTACAGGACACTTTAAAGAAGTCCAAGTGGTCAAAATTAATCCGAAGCGCTGCACTACGGCGTGCCTCATAACCAGAACTCGTTTTGGCACGTAAAACCCCCAAAAGCAGATGACACTTAGTACCCATGTCTGAATCGATTTCAGGGGTTTTTCAGTGTTTATATTTCTTTCTTTTAGGTGGCTGTTTCATCACCTACATGACACGCATGCCATGACATTCATGTCATGACATGCGTGTCATGTGACATTCATGTCATAACCTATCATTTGTGTTCCTCATACACTCTTGTCATACTATGCGAATTTTGGTACATAACAAGTTAGCGAAACGACCATGAGAGCACCAAGACGTAGGCGGCTAGATAATAGATAGATAGATAGATAGATAGATACTTTCACAGTGGCAAATGTTCGCCAAGAAATGCTTTGCATTTAATTACTGCCCTTCCACTCCATGAAGATGGTCGAACAGCGAAGCTGTGTTAGTTACACCGAGTGTTAAGAGCGTTACATGTGCTTGTTGCACGTGATGCAATTGAGTAAACACAAGTAAACACATATCTACAACGGGAACTTATATTGAAACGTTGCGAGGTGAGAAGAAGCAGCGACTTTGGACGCTACTGGACGAGTGTCCAGTTTTCTGGTCGAAACCTGCCGAGCTGCCGCCTGGGGCATCGGCTGCAGTCACGGACCCCGCGCGCTTTCGGCGCGAACGCGGGGAAACGCGGACGGCGTCGGCAGCAGCTCTGCTCGTTGCCACGTTGGTGTTGCTACATATTTGTAATTCTCTCAGTGCAGGGCGCGCCGCACAGAAACACCTTCTGTTATACCCATCGCCTCTCCTCCTCGCGCCCAGCGCGGCCTCTGATTGGTCGCCTGCTCCCCCAGCGCCCCTCTCCTCCTCAGCTGGTCAAGTGACCAGCCCTCCTCCGGCGCTTCTCTCATCCTCTCCTGGTCAAGTGAACTGCGTGCCACTGCCGGATGGACAGACGGCGAAGGATCGACTTAGAACAGCTTCGCTGTTAAAACTTTAACACGCCGTGTAGGGCCTGTAGTGGCATTACACAGGTGCCATTACGCTGCCTGTAAATAGCCACGCCAGTAAAATTACCTCACCTTCAGGTTTGAGCACTGATATTGTTCCCACTATTAATAGTTAAAAGTCTCACAAGATTTAAGAAAGGGCATGAGCTGTGAATGTTATTTTTTATGCAATTTTGTTTGTCTGCTGCCATTTTCAAAATTCACAGTACTTATTCAGTCGGGAACCTAAGACCATGTATGAGCAACTTTGGGGATTGAATGGTGTAGCAATATAACCCGCATATACAGCATGCACAGTTATGTGGCATAAGTATACCTAAATATATGCGGAGCCCCTTAGCGACGCCAACGGAAGAGAGAGAAACAACTTTATTTAAGTGAAAATAAATTTCACTGAGGGATGGTGGTCAGGCGGTGCCTGGCCGCCACGATGGAAAGAATTCACTTGGATAGTGCATATATTTGCTATCGAAATAAAAAAGTTTTCCACCTTGCTGAAATATACTCCGCGTTTTGCTGCCGCGCCATACAGAGCGCGATTCATCCATGTTGGATGCTTTACACACTTGCCAAAACAAGTGTAATTTGTAGCGGCAATGCCCATGCGAAACATTCAGGTGTACGCGTGTATGTTCGTTGCTCCTTCCGGCATACATTATGCTATTCATGCGAGGTTTCAACCTCAAATAGCTACGAGGCGCACGTCCCATGCCACTGCATGCATGAATCCTGATCCCACTGCCCCTATCTTTCCTTAACAATAAATTAGTGTGCCTCGGTTGGTCTCCGTAGCGTTGATTCGATCCCCGTTTGACAGCGGTTGCTGACGAAGCTATATAGTATAGAGATTACCACATCAACTGATAGCGACTGGCTGTATCGTAGTTTTATTCTAATAAGCACGGAAAGAAGGAGGGGCTGAGTACGTCGTCTTGTTCACAGAATTGACATTGACAGAAAAAATCTGTCGCAGTTTCACCCGAAAGGCGAAGCATCAATTGCGATAGCAAATTAGTAGAGAGCTATACCGGAATAAGGATAGTAGTTTTATCAGCTGAGAAACTTGGAAATGTAGCAGCACCAGCAACGCGCAAAACTGTTGTCGCCGTCGAGTTTTGCCCGCGTTCGCACCGAACGTGCGCGGCGTCGGTGACTGTTGCGGGGCCTCTGGGGGCGGCTCGGAGGGTATCGACGAGATCAGAACGGGACACTCGTTGAGCAGCTTCGGAAATCTTACTCACCTTCTCGCCTCGAAACATTTTTATATAATTACACATTCGGTGCCGCAGCTAAACGTCGCCTCCCCTCCCTCCCGTCCCCCCACGGCCTTTCGCGCGACGGAAGAAGTCGCGTTTGCCCTCTATATACGGTGATTTTAAAGCAGGAAAGAGACGCTTAATTCTGCAGCCCTTCAGGGAGCATGGCGCAGAACACGCATTTGCTCTTCGACGTGCGTTCGCTCCCCGTGAAAGCGCGCGACCCTCGCGGCCTTTCAGTCGCACATACAGCGTCCAGAGCGCGGCAACGATTTCATCGCCGTTGACGTCATGCGGAACCTCACGGCGACAACGACGCCGACGGCAGAAATCCGCTTTGGAGTGTCCATATAGTTGCTATCGCAATAAAAAGAAGTACGTCCAGCGCCGGGATTCGAACCTCGGCCACCCAGCGCAGAGGACATCATCATCATCAGGCCATCTTTTTTCTTACATGGCATTTATTGCATCATGTATATGCGAGAAATGTACTATACGCGACAAACGTACAAGCACTAGACAACATATCTCATATTCATGGACTCAAAAAGATCTATCAATCACTTTCAGCACACCATGCACAACAGAACTGCAAGTAGCTTTGAACATACGAAAGTGGCAACGACCATCAACTAATCAACAGATGGGACCAGTCTGGTTGAAACTCTGTTACTTCATAGATGTCCTTCACGTTGCCAATCATTTGAGCATGTTGAAATTTAGACGAAACAACAGGTTCAGCGTTTCGCTCCAGCATGCGTGTCTTCCATATGCTATGTAGTCAAATTAGGAAAAACAAAACATCACCGCATATCCACAAAGTGAATGATGATACGTGGGCGAAGCACCAGGGGTTCATTCGGGTAACCGCGAATCCCCCATATATATATATATATATATATATATATATATATATATATATATATATATATATATACATACAGCGCTTATATAGCCCTTGAGCACCGCAGCGCCCCTAGCGGTCTTCACCTACGGACGACGAGGGACAAGGCTTGGCCCTAAGGTGCTTCACCCCTAAAAAAGAACATATCAAATGGCACGTCTTCTTCGTGAGGTACAATCAAGTATTGGATGGCAAGCTGATTCAAAATGAAGTCTTTCTTAAGAGTTCTTTGAAGCACATACAAAAATAATGTTGCAAACTTAGGACTTATAACGCAATGCTCGATAGTCTCGGGTACATCGCAAAAGTGGCAATTCACAGTTGACAGAAAAATGCCTTTTTTGTGCAACCATGTTCTCACATGCAACGTTTTACTGTGTAATTTAAAGGAAAATGTTTTTGTACATGAGGATAAAGGTATCTCGTGAACTCGCTGAAGTATACGTCATGCCCTCGCAGACGGGAGCATGTATAACGGTAAAGGGGAGGTGCGAAAATCATTCCTATCAATTCTTTAAACATTTGTTTTCTCGATGATGTCTAGATATACTCAGTAAAAAATGTCGCAGTTTCAACCGAAAGGCGAAGCATCAATTGCGATAGCAACTTAGTAGAGAGCTAGCTATACGGTGTAAGGATAGTAGTTTTATGAGCTGTAAAAACTTGGACATGCAGCAGCACCAGCAACGCGCAGAACTGTTGTCGACGCCGTCGCCGTTTCGCCCGCGTTCGCACCAAACGCGCGCGGCGTTGGTGACTGTTGCCAGGGCCTCTGGGGGCGGCTCGGAGGTTTTCGACGAGATCAGAACGGGAAACTCGTCGAGCAGCGTCGGAAGTCTTTACCACCTTCCCGCCTCGCAACGTTTTTATAGAAATACGCATTTGGTGAGGCCGCTAAATGTCGCCTCCTCTCCCTCCGTCCCGTCCCCCCACGGCCTTTCGTGCGACGGAAGAAGTCGTGTTTGCTCTCTCTCTCTGTGATTGTAAAGGATGAAAGAGACGCTTAATTCTGCAGCCGTTCAGGGAGCACGGCTCAGAACGCGCGTAGACGAAGTCCACCAGCACATACGGGTCTAAATATATTATCTCGTCTCAAAGGCTCATAGGTAGAAGACCACACGAAAGTGGCGAATATTGAGTGAAAACGTTGTACGTAAGTCCGGGCACAATGAAGTATCTGCAATACATAGAATATTTTGACCTCGTATTTGTTGGCTCAGACAAACCGAATATTGACAAAGTTCTATCACTGACTGAAAAATTTGGTATTGCTTCTAAAAGCTCAGGTAGTTGGTTTCGTTTATGGGGTGTACGCCAACTCACTTTGCTGGTATGGAGTGGGCAACTGTGCCGCCTAAATGTTTTGGTGTTCCGTTTGATGCGTATAACCGTAGTGCACATGTCTGGCGAGAAGGTGTACCGGTACTTCAACGCCATGCGGATATCTTTACGCCATACGTTTTCTATATTTGGTAGGGCGGCCGTTTGCAGCTTGTTTCTGGCAAAAAAAATATCAGGCCATATTCGCTTTTGTTTTTTATGACATTTATTACAAATATAAAACATACGTGCGTATTTACATATTGGCCAAAACGGACATAGCCGCGTCAACAAGCTAGAGACTCGCCATTCACAGTGCAAATTTCAGAGTAAACAGTTCTCTAAAAGGGAGCCAAAAGGATGCAGTTCATCAACAATGGGTACCAGTCCCGTTGGAAGTCTCTTCGATCATAATAGTCTTCCAATTGTGAAATCATGGGAACGAAATAGGGCTGCGAAGATAGAATTGCTTTTGCATTCCGTTAACAAGCGCGTTTTACATAAACTATGAAAGGCCATTAGTAGCAGCATGTCAAAAGGCACATATTCACATTTAGGTGGCATAAGGATATCGTATCATATCAGGATTTATGTCAAGGTCCTTTTTCAAATTCCTTTGGAGAACTCCCCAAAACAATAGGGCGTCTTTGCAATCAATAAAGCAGTGTTCTATAGTTTCCGGTGCATTACAGATGCGACATTTAATTGAAGATACAAAAATGCCTTTCCTACTTAACCAGGCACTGTTTCGGTATCCAACTTGTAGGAGGATATTTTGGATTCTGAATAAATAGGCACTCTTGCAGACTCGTGCAGGCACGTCATGTCCTGGTAAGCCGATGCATAGTGATCGGTGTAACGGAGACGGACAATCATGTCAACTATATCATTATACAGGTTGTCCAGTGAGGCAGAGAGCCTCACTGGTCAACCTGTATTCATTTAAGAACCTCACTGCCAGAAAGCGCACTGAGAGGTACTCTTTTCGCAGAGAAGAGTTCGTGCGGTTGCAGCCTAATATTTGCAGGGCTTAGGCCACAACCACAAACACGCGCCACTGGTGCCAACGCCAGCTAGCTTTTAGAGATGATCGCCGCATCTTGATCATTGTGGTTCCCATTCTATGCCACATACTCAAAATAAGGGATTGGACCTGAAGCGTCGCACCTTGCTGATTATGACGACGATTCTTTCCACACAGTGGCACACACCAATAACGTGGTGGGGTATAGGACAAGAAGAGGACGGTGGAAGGTCACATATCCACAACAGGGGATCGGTCAAGAAGCGGGAGCCACATATGGTGCAAGGAGTTTAAATAAAGGAAGAAACGAGACATCCATCAACACGCGGCAATTATTTCTAATAGCCGCGTGTTGATGACCAGCATGATGACCCGCACGATGAATCTCAACAGTGGACTGGCCAAGAAGAGACCAGTATACTTAAAATGAGTATGAAATAGTGGAGAAATAGAAGCCTATATAAGATTTATTACATTAAGTAGCACGGGTATACGCGAGACGCCATGAGCGCGCCCGTTGCGTTTGCGCCAAAGACGCAGTAAATAAATGAGCAAACTTATAGGATTTTCATTACGCGCTTCAGGAAAGCTTCCATTCACATAGATTCCAGCACATGCGTTGGGTGTGCGTAATATTTCTGTCTGCATTTCTTGTACTTTAAGTATTTCCAGGTCTGTTCGGAAGACGCCCAAAGCATTTTTTTTTTTTGCAAATCTAGGTGTCACGCGCACTTGTGAAGGTGAAATACGCTTGCCCATGTTTTCCGCGCACAAGCTCACAATGAATTGGGACATTTGATGCGAAGCTTTCCTTTTCTCTTCTTCCCACTTTGCAGGTGGTGGCTTTTGGCTACTGGCTGCATCAGTCTTGCAGATCAAACAACTTGGACCACTGGGAATTTGCCCCTGGGTGTTCGTTTGTTTGTTTGTTAACGGTGGTGGTGGTGGTGGCGTGGAGCAGAGGTAGAACACTGGGAACACGTGTCAATGGCTATGTGCCCGAATAGACAAGTAGAACAAGAGGCAAGAAGTAAAAAAAAGTCTGCTATAAAAGCACACTGTGATGTAAGAAATAAAGGGAGCAAAATGGCACCAGAGCGTGCACTGAGCGAGGAGCCTTAAGTTACACAGCAGCGAAGAAGTCGTTAACAAAAGAATTGAAATCAGGTATACAGAGAAGTGAAGAACTCGGCAAGAAAAGTAACCATGTATGGAAAAAAAAAAAACGTTGTGTACAAAAAGGAACCAGAGTGTTCAATGCGTCAGAAGCGTTGAAATACATAGAAATGGTAGAAGTGAACTGAAGATATTTTCGTAAACATTAAATTTTCGGTGATCACAGATTCTTGCACATGCGTGGGATTAGCAAACGTATTTTTGTACAACTGGGATAGGTGGTGCGTGAGGTAACGGGACTAGAGGGGCTTGGTATTTACCCACTACTGTATCTGTGCCTTAAGCGATCTTCCTCCTTCAAAATAAAGTTGCGCGCTCAGCCCCGTTCCTCTTCTTGCCTAGGTTGTAGTTTTCATCCAATTTTTATGACAAATATCTCAGATGTGAAATCCAAATGCGTAAGATTTAGTTCTGATTTGGGGGCAATGCACTCTATTCTTGCGGTGGAAGTTTTTCCTGAAACATGTTAATGTTCATTCACTCTTATGAGGCTTATTATTTCATTTACTTCTCTTTCTTCCACCTGCAAAGCATTCTCCATTCAACCAAGCTAGGGTATCCTCCGTTCTCATGCAAGTTGTATTTTCTCTTGGTATCGCGAATCGTTATAATTTTATTCACTAAACGTTTTCAGGTGCCAACATCGAGTTTAGAAATAAACAACAGCGTTTACTCTGCAAGCTCAACAATATATTTATTAACTGCAGCATATCGTATGTCTCGAAGGCAAGAATACTTCTAGAAACACAAAACTGAAAACGGTAACAAACGTGCGTATTCGGTGTCCTGAAAGCACTACGTCGTGACTGCACGTGTAAACTTACTGAGTGATCGTTTCCGATAATTGCAACATACTCTCACTGCCGGCTTGGAGAAAAAAACACACGCTTAGGCGTATGCGTGTAACTGCTAGCGAGGCGCTTTGAGAGGTAACTGGAGCTCGCTTTTAGGTGATTAAAAGCAGCGAATACGTTTTATTTTTCATGGCGCAGTATGGAAAGTGTTTTGGATGAGCACGAAACTGCGCAAAATTTTGTGAACATATTATGTGCTCTGCGTAACATGACAGCCAGTAGAGGGATTTGCTTCGATAGTATAGTTGTAAGAGTAGTAGTAGTAAAAAGTTAAGTAGTTTTCCTAAATATATGTCAGTTTCGAGATGGGCCTGAAATTTATAATGTCGCTTTTTGTTGCACCTGAGATAACAGTCGAGTTACATTACACACGCCAATGATGAAAAAGGAAGACTGTCCGTCACCGTCTGTTATGCAAACGCTAATACTTTTCAAACCAAGTACATTTAGGTCTGTACCGTAAATTCTCAATAATCATAATACGTTCTGACGTCCGATTCTGATCTTCCTACAATATAGTATAAATTTCAAAGCTTCGCCTACATTCCTGGTGTACCATGGCTGCTGGTTTGACTTTTATCGCGGTAGATATAACAGCGGATATATATACAAGAACGTGCTTCCTTGCACGATTCGCCAGTACCAGACAGTGAAAACGGACACCGCATATAGTGCGAAGCCTGACGGCCCAGGGCGTAAGGTGATGTACGTAAGCATGAACGGGAGCTCCACCCCAAATGAGCCGCAGTCGTCAACATCGTCGTATCAAAGTTTCCTTGCACCGTCGGTTCTTGAAGGTGGGATCGGAACCGCTCGGGTTACTTCATCGTCGGCCAAGTCCAAGTCATTCCCAGTAATATATCTGTATGTCCAAGCAGTCACTGAAATATTATGACCTGCCCTTTCTCATGAGCTTGATGGTGATCATTCCTAATCTCCTCTACCAATGGCTCACGAGTCCTGTGGCGTAGGGCAAACTTCTAACTATAAAGGGCTGCGCTTGAGCCGTAAAATATGGCTTACTTGCGTGGTCGTTCTTGAAAAACTTACTGTACAGCACCATGCTGAACGACAAGCTCAGCCGCCGTAGATATTGTTATATGCGACAATTTAAATTACGCTCTGGCTAGCGTAACCGGAATGAGAACAGCACCTGTTGGGCTAGCGAACGAGACCGACCCATCAGTATAGACTTGCATTCAGTCCCCATATGTCTCATTCAATAATAACAGCGTCGTTTCTTTTAAAACTATCCTTGTGTGATCTGCCTTTTAGTTATCCCCGGAAGAGTAAGGCACACCTGTGGCTGGTGGAGACACCACAAGGGAGCTGGAGGTCTCACTGCTGGTGTATATCCTGATGGAATAGTGTCTTCATTGTAATAATAATAATCCTGATCAGCCCATGCTACAGACGCTAAAATACTTTTTAAAGTAAGGACCGTACTACCTGCTCGTGCTAGAAATCGCTGAACTTCATCAAGTGCCGAGCTAGGTGACCACGTGATCCCATTTCGATGGGTGCCTAGTCATTGTGGTGTGACTGGCAACGAACTCGCTGATCGCTGACAGTGAGGCAAGATCGGCATTCTCTTCCTCTGATGAAGTACGGATTGCCTACTCGTGACCTGAAACCAACTCAATAATGACGGCACTTATGCAGCACCTTACAAATGCAAACAGAGCCCATGCAGACAGCATTCACAGACCATGCAGACAGCCTACATATGATCGATCCCAGATGGTAAATTTCGTTAGCCCCCGAAGATTACGTAGAGCAAAGCGTCATTGCTACACAGGATTCGGCTGAACTTTGCTTTCACCAGCCGCTATGTACACCTCGCCCGCCAGTCAAACAGCCCTGATTGTGAACGCTTCCAGACGCCTGAAACACTGGAACACATATTGTGCGATTTCCCAGCATATATGTTGGAGCGTAGGACGTTGGAAAGTTCCCTAGCCAGCGTTGGCAGGTAACCACTGTCGGAAGACGCTGTCCTCGGCCCATAGCCGGACACTGCAACTTCAATGCGGGCAACTAAAGCGCTGTTGAAGTTTCTGCAGGACACGAAGCTAGACAAGCGGCTCCAGTAGGGCGACCGCCTAATATGTATCATAAGTACTCACCACTTCTATTATTATCATTATCCATCCCAGTACTTTCACTCCCCTTCCGGCTCCCCCCGTGCAGAGTGGCACACTAGGACACACTAGCTGCTCAGGTCGACCTCTCTGTCTTTCCTATCAATAAAATCTATCAGCCTATATTTATGTCAACTGTAGATGAAGTCCTCTCCCTGCGATCTCTTGATCAGTGACCAAAGCTACTGCAAATATCGCTGAAGGTCTTTGTAAAGGCAAGGGGGCCAAGTGGTGATTGGGATTGCGGGAAACATGTGAAATATGTGCCCCGAGACAATCAACAGTGATGCATGTTGTGATCGCATCATCTCTGGCAAGCACTATTGTTGCAGAAGCGGAAGATGTTCGAGGTATCCTCAAACAGGTGCGCATTGCCTGGCCCTGTGAGCTCTCCAATGAGCGAACGTTGTATTTACACGCATTGGACAACGCTGGCGTGCTGTAGCGTAATAATCCTAGAAATAAAACCTGTATAATTGTAGCATGGAGCGCACCGATGTGCCCCACGATTTCGCACACATGAATTTCTGAACATGTGCTATAGACAACACTGCGGTCTCTTCCTCAGGTACGCGCCGTAGGGGCTTTAGTGCGGGAGCTCCGATTTAAATACATGAGAATGAAGAAATCGTCTTTCTCTTCAACCACTGCACCAGACTCCAACGAAGCTTGCTTCATTTAAAAGAAGATGCTTAAAAACAGTAGTTGTAGCAGTGGGGAAGTAGTTTGGACCTGGTTTTTCAGCGGAACTTCCATGAGTCTAACTAGGCCACTGACGATGTCACCACAAAAGCCCGGTGTGTGTGTGTGCGTGTGTGTGTGCGTGTGTGTGTGCGTGTGTGTGTGCGTGTGTGTGTGCGTGTGTGTGTGCGTGTGTGTGCGCGTGTGTGTGCGCGTGTGTGTGCGCGTGTGTGCGCGTGTGTGCGCGTGTGTGCGCGTGTGTGCGCGTGTGTGCGCGTGTGTGTGCGCGTGTGTGCGCGTGTGTGCGCGTGTGTGCGCGTGTGTGCGCGTGTGTGCGCGTGTGTGTGTGCGTGTGTGTGTGTGTGTGTTTTCCTTTTCTTTCTTTTTTTTATTGCGATAGCAATTATATGGACACTCAAAAGCAGATTTCTGCCGTCGGCGTCGCCGTCGCCGTAGCCGTCGCCGTCGCCGTCGCCGTCGCCGTGAGGTTCCGTATGACGTCATTTGGAGAAGAAATCGTCGCCGCGCGCCGAACGCTGTATGTGCGAGTGAAAGGGCGCGAGGGGCGCGTCTTTCACGGGGAGTGAACGCACGGCGGAGAACAAACGCGCGTTCCGCGCCGTGCTCGCTTAAGGGCTGCAGAAGTAGGCGTCTCTTTTCTCCTTTACAATCACCATATATGTAGAGCAAACGCACCTTCTTCCGACGCGCGAGAAGCCGTGGGGGAGGGGGAGGGAAGGGAGGCGACGTTTAGCTGCGGCACCAAGTGCCTATTTATATCACAGGCTCCGGCAACAGTCACCAACGCCGCACGCATTTTGAGCGAACGCGGGCAAAACGCCGATGGCGTCGACAACAGTTCTGCGTGTTGCCGATGCTGCTGCATGTCCAAGTTTATACAGCTGATAAAGCTAATATCATTACTCCGTATAGCTCTCTACAAGTTTGCTATCGCAATTGATGCTTCGCCTTTCAGGTGAAACTGCGACCACTTTTTTACTCTTACTTATTTTTCTCTCTCGCTCTCTCTCCTTTCGCATCCCTTTACACCTCCCCCGGTACTGGGTTTCTAAACGGAGATAACCTGTGGGTAACCTCCCTGTCTTTCCTTTACCTTTTTTTTCTCTCTCTCTCATTTATCTGCTAAGTAGCCCACATACGTCAACCTTTGCGTGCACATCACCCCTGACATGCCCTCATTCCATTCAAATACAAACTCGGTCAATTACCTAGTTCTCCAAGGACCATGGGAAAACACGTATATAGTGTTTTCGAGCGCTTCTATAGTCATTACCAGCTGAACTTACTAACAGCTTCGCAATAAAACATCATTCTACAATATCGCTCTCTCGTTTTATTTGTTTATATATGACAAGGCACGTTCCATGTTATTCGAAGTTGGGAGAAAAATGTGGTCACCCGAAGTCTGCATAATTTATCACCTCGTGCTTCGTCAATAAGCAGAAAACCATAATCACGAAGTTGCCGCATTTTACCGAGGTGGAAATATATAAAGTCCTTTGGCTTCAATAGGCTTCGCTTTTCTGTTTGGGGCCCCTGGGGGCATCATCGAATACACGTATGCAAGAGGCTAATTAACTGTTTATCCAAGCGCACCCCCTATAATGATATCTGGAATTGCGGTTGTAAATTATAAGCAGGATGGTAAGATGCCGCCATTGTTTGGCTTGCAAAATTGTGGAGGCGGGTCTCACATCAATTTCTTTTTCGTACGAGCACAAACATTACTTGAGAAAAAATTGTTAGCAGAAACACGCCTGTTTTTTTTTCGGCTAGAAGTAGGTTGAGTACGGGTAGAAACTTTACCTGTGGCGTCCCGATTTGCATGTAATCACGAATACATAGTTTCCGCTTCTACACTGGGAGGTCTCCATGCTATCACTGTTTATGCAAACGAAGTCAAGCACGCCATACTGCGCACATGCTGCGATTTTCCGCTTACGTTCATCGTAATCAAACAAACGGATAGTCATAAGGTCGTGGGCAAACAAAGCGCATGATGTCGTACATGTGTACGTAATCAGCACACTTCTGGCAACGGCCAGAAGTGAATGTTTTTGTTAAAAAGTGGCAGTTGTTGTGTATAGCTTGCTTCTTGTGTACTGATTTTACGTTCTCGATGCCATAATTGTGGATGAGACTGCGGTGGGCATACACAAAACATAACGGCTGAAAGCATTTTTGATGCCAATCATCTTTTTACCATCTCGTTTTCTTACCATGCAGTAGAGCTGGTCCTCTGCGTCGTCAAGGTAATAAAACACATCATGGCCGTGACGCTATCAGGATGAGACAGAGTTCAACAACGCATATGTACCGGAGTAATGACTCACTTTCAGCACACACGCTCATCGATAAACAGCGTAATGGACCTTGTAACGTTTTTACAGCATCAGAAACACCTGAACCGACCAAATGCTAAAGGCGCCTATGACAAAGTAGCTCATAAGGCAATACAGGACACCTTAATTGCTGTTGGGATCAGTGGACACGTATTTTACACCACGCACAGCTATATCTATTTCTGTTTTGATTGAGGACGGGCCAACACTTTCTGGGTACACCTCTCGTGGTGTTCCGCAAGGACAGAGGACTTAGCTTTACGTTGCTCGGTCTGGTGTTGGTTGGTCTTGTGGATTCCTCGCCGCAAACCATACAGTTCTCGATATGGACCCAAATTTTTAGCGCTTGCAGGTGGCTGCCCTCTTTTGCCGGTGTCTGCAGGAATAGGCCTCTGGAACTTCGTTTTAAAACATCAAATAAAGTTTCCACTACTACTACTACTGCAGGAATAGGCGAAATGAATGACCGCGGTGCTTATCAGCCCGTTCTTATCGCATACTTGCCCCAGTGTTCGATCGCCGTCAGCTGCACGTCATTAAACCGGCAGTCCCTGTGCTGACCGAGCTATCAGGTGCTGACTGGGGTCCAGATTAAGTGCGCTTGCTCTAAACGAGGGTGGGAGAGTGAAATGTGCTGGCCTATATGCCGATGTTCGCATCTGGGCATCACGAGTGACACATGATCAAGTCCGCCCACGACTTCAGAATGCTACGATGGCAGTTTCGACATACACGTCGACACCGGCATGATTTGGAGTTACCACCAGACAAGTTCATTCGTTGCTTCTAGTCGCAAAGCGCTGACACCGTACGCATTGCGTACGAGGGGGCACCCAAAAGTAACCGGAAATATTTTTTACAAGCTATGTATTTGTGTATCTTTTACAAAACAACATTGTCACCTTGAAAGTGCTCTCCATTACACTTAATATATTTGTCCAGTCTTTGATTACATTCTTCGAAACATTTTTCAAACTCGTCTGTTTTGATGGGTTTAAGCTCCTTTCTCGTTTTTTCCTTCACCTCTTCTACGTCATGAAATCGCCCTTCTTTCATGTTCTTCTTCAATCAAGCAAACAAAAAAAGTCGTACTGAGTGAGGTCAGGTGAATAAGGGGCGTGGGGCAAGGGAGTCGTGCTATCTTTTTTTTTTTTGCACAAAAACTGGCGCACTGAGATGGCTGCGTGAGCTGGTGCATTGTCGTGGTGGAGGAACCAGTCCCCCGACTTCCACAAACTAGGCCTTTTGTGTCGCACACTGTTACGAAATCGCTTGAGTACTTCTAAAGAAAAAGCTCAAATAGCATGACTGCCTTGCCCCACGCTCCTTACTCACCTGACGTCGCTCCGTGCGACTTTTTTTTCGTTTCCTCGAATGAAGAAGAACATGAAAGGAGGGCGATTTCACTACGTAGAAGAGGTGTAGGAAAAAACGAGAAAGGATATAACAGCCAGTTTGAAAAATTTTTCGGAGAATGGAATCGCAGATTGAACAAATGTACTAAGTGTAATGGAGAGATTGGACAAATGCTAATAAATGCGCGACAAATATTGACAGAGTGAAGAGGGACTGCAAGATAACTTCTTTTCCGAGTTTGTATTTACTGTAAGACAAGATCTGTTAGAAGCTTTTCACATTGAAATCAATGGTCAAAATTGAGATAGCCAACCTGAATGTATTGATATGATGTCAAAATGTGATGAATAAGTTCCTTCCATTGATGCCATTGTAGCGCCGTCCTTTGGGCGGCACGTAGAGCCCGGAGCGCTCGCCCGCATGAGAAGAAAATAAAGACGGCGCCGGGCAGTGGAACGTGAAGCCACGGGTCGCGGTTCTATTCTGCCGTCGTTTCGACCATCTTCACCTTCACATTGTGGGCCCTTTACCCGTGTCTCAAAGTTACCGTTACATACTCACCATGGTCGACTGTTTCACACGCTGGCCGGAGGCTGTTCCCAGTCATAACATCACCGCTGAGACGGTTGCCTGCGCTTTCATTTCTGCGTGAGTGTCTCGCATTGGTTGTCCTGGCACCGTGACAACAGACCGTGGACGGCAATTTGAGTCCTCCCTAGTTTCTTGCCTTAATTGCATTCTTGGAGCAAGGCATTACTGGACCACTGCGTATCACCCGTGTGCCAAATGGCATGGTGGAACGCCTTCACCGGCAACTGAAGACCCACCTGACTACCCGCCTCAATTGTGCCACCTGGGTTGACGCCTTACTCCTTGTGTTTCTGGGTTTACGAGCCGTCCTGCGGGCAGACCTCCAGAGCTCAGCAGCAGGGCTCGTGTGTGGCAGTTCTCTGCGTCTCCCCGGAGATTTCTTTACATCTGCCCAGCTACCAGCCCAGCCACAGCAGTTCCTACAACACCTCCTGGACTGCGTTAAAGGTCTCCAACCCACTCCACCCTGTCCATCCCGCGTCAATACAATCTTCGTTCACCCCGACCTGGCCACTTCAACACGCGTTTTCGTGCGCCGAGACGCTGTCCGACCACCGCTAACCCCGGCCTACGATGGACCATTCCGCGTCCTCCGCCGCACCCCGAAAACTGCCACCCTCCTGCAGAACGGCCCAGAAGAGACTGTGAGTTTGGACCGCCTCATGCTGGCTTACATGGAGACCGCGACCGAAAGCCTCGCACCGCCGTCCGACCTCGTGATAGAGTGCCACAGTCGGCCCACCGTCCGGTTTCGACTTCCATTCTAGGCGGGGGGCCCTGTCGCGCCCTCCTTTGGGGGGCGAGCAGAACCCGGAGCGCGCGCCCGCATGAGAAGAAGCCTACAGCATTTTCAGCGCTTTGCCGCCCCTCATTGTTGAATGTTTGCCCTGTAAATATGTAGCATCATTTGCGTCGAAATAAAAGAGTTGCAGTTGCAAAATCATGTGTTACAATTCTGAGTGAGCAGGCCCAAGCCCTCAGAACGAGTCATTGTCCCTCAAGAAGTGCATCTTCGATCGCGAAACTGCCAATTGACAAATGTTAATTTATTGCGCCCTATATTGCTGTTGGTGCAATGAAGCCGTACAATCGACAACATGACTCAACTTGCTTTACACCACCTTGCTTTTCGGGCCACAGTGAGCTCACATTCACCATGCATGAGCCAAAAGAATTGAAAAACATCAGGGTTACTTGCTAACTCCAGTCATTGGTGCTACATCCCTGGCAACACCATTGTGGCGTCCTCACTGTCCTCAAGTACAACTGACTCATCCGATCATCAAGAAAAAAAAGGTGGAGCAGTGTTTCAAGCTTCAAAGCAAGCAACCTAGCAATACATTTACAACATGCTTCAGAACCCGGTAACATGTCTACAGATTGCTGAGTAACACCCAGCCGCTCCGCTGCTGCAGTCAACATCCCGGAACAATCTAAAAATAGTTAAATAGATTGTTTGTGACCACACCGACGGGTTCAGACCGTGATGGAATCTGTTTTGCACTTGGGTTTAATAGTTAAGAGCCAACGCAACAATGGAGACTTTTCTGCGACTTCAATGCAGCTCTCCAAAGCATACACAAAGCAATGCGCCACGTACATAGTTAACAACTGTCCTCTGCAGTTTCACAGACCTCTCATCACCGCCATGACAATGAACATTGCATGCTTTTTAAATGGCTTCCCAGGCACTGTAGCATCAGCGGGAATGACTATGCAAACGAAAAAAAAAAACGATTTGCACGTGAGATTGGCTGATGAGTTTTCGATTTCGCTTTCGCGAATTTAGGATGCGGCTGAACTACGCTTGATGTCCAATAAATGTGCATTACTCCTGGGGACTCTAACGTTTTCATGATGTGTCATTTACCTTCGTTGCCGCTCAATCTACACCTACGTATACCGCCTGGTGTACCGCAACGCGAACAGATCACGTTGTAGCGCTTGTGGCTCGGCATCGCATTTACTAACTCTTCTACTTTATTCTTTGGAATGACCAACAGCTCTACGTGAAACATACGAAGCTATCAGGAGACACGTCGCACACCTCATCCGGTCAGCCCGCTCTATAATGCTCAGAGGCAATTAGTGTTCCTAATGCTGGATATAATGAACATTCGTTCAATGTCAAAGCAAAATTTTCTAGTCCAGTGCTTTCTTAGGACCTCCGCACAAAAGCTTACACTTGTGCTACAGGCCTTCATGAAAGACATTAGGAACGGCGCCTTCAACCGTTGTATGGCGTACGTAGTTCACATTGTGCTCGTGCACTTTTTCTCTCCCCTCGCGCTCTCTTTCTCCTTTATCTCCCCTACAACCTTCACCATTTGCAGAATAGCCCACCAGCCCTACCTCTGATTAACCAACAAAATGTTTGATAGAAGACCAGCACATACCGAGTGGCACATGCCCAATGCTCCAAGTCCGCGTCAAAGAGTTCCTTCGAACAGCGGTACCAGCCAGACCAGCGTCTACAGCGACCCATGTCTGCGTAAAAAAAAGGTTCGTTGAAAAGCGGCACGTATATGTACACATTGCCACACACTCAGTGACCCAAGGTGGTTCGAATGGAGTTTTGAACCATGTTCCTTCAGCACAATAGCCCGACGCGCTATCCATTCGACAATGCACTACCCCTTGACCCAGGTAGGTGGGAAAACGGTTAGATACAAACATACAAAGATGCAAACATGGTTATAAACGCCAGATGGATACATAGGGCCCAGAAAGTCCGCGAAATACCCTAAGTATGCTAACGCATCAATAATAGCCATACATAACGCTACCGAAAAAAGAGTGAGTACGAGAGAAGGAGGAGCCACACGTGATCGCTACCGCTACAAATACATTTTTATTAGGAAACAGTGAACTTTAATGAAACGCACAACAGTACGCCTACTTGCCGTACGAATTAAAAAAAGGTCACTTTCACGAAAACCAGAACGTGAGTAAACGTGCGAATGATGTACATTGCGATTGAGATGTCAATAATCAGCCAGGCTTAGATGTACAGAGGGCTGACTCGCACACCCCGTGTCCTATAACTTCCCTATAAAGAATTCCGGCATAATTCATCTCACGATGAGAGTCAAGTTATTGCGATTAAAATAACGTAGAGACACAGGGTATAGTAGGCTTTAGAATAAAGTGATTTCGGATTATACCGCGCTCTAATGAACCGTTATTCAATAATCTTTGGCGTTGCGAAAAGAGTCTAATCATATGAATGGATGCAGTTAAGCGACACTGACGCCCAGCGCTGCTGCCACGCTTAAAAAAAAACATCTCTTCGTAATTCTGCTCTATGCCCACTCTTGTGAAACTTGATTCAGCTCAGCTTTTCGCTATTGGCGGTTGCGAGAGAATTATGGTTTTCTTTTACTCCTTTACGGGGTTTGTGTGTCCCTGCTATAAGTTTTGAACGCGCAAGCCAACTATTTCAATCAAAAACCATCTCGCGGACTCCGAAATGCATGCACATAGTTTTCGCAACGTGCATATAAATACTACTATACATGGGCCGCTCGCTCTTAACTTTTTCAACAAATGCGTTAAGGCGTTCCATTTTTGTTATGCGGGGGAATGCGCCTTAAATGCTCGAACTGTTTCAGAAAGAGGACTCGGACCTGGAAGTCATTCGACTCAACGATGCTTACATGAAGGTCTCCACGATTACGTCCGTGCTATACTTCGATTTCATACAGTCCTAGCCGGCCTCGGCTACATCCAAAGTGACATTGATGTAAATTTATGGAATCACCATTCTGGGAAAATACGCAGATCACGAACGTTGGTCATCGTTTGCATGGCCTGCGTGTTACACGATGCATTCAGCCTGACTTACATCGTCATTTCCGAAAGGTTTCGAGGCTAAGTGAGCGCTGCAATTGACTAACGTTATGGTAAGCCGTGTAGCGAATCCGTCAGCTTTTACACGGTGCACTATTGATGTATATGTGCGTCAGACACTTGCGTACGCCCGGTGAAGGCGACATGTGCCATCAGAGTGTCCTTCCCTTGAGCAATAATGGGATGCTCTGTTTGGCATTATCAATGTTTACGTAAGCATCACAGAGTCTGTGCGGACAAGTTGGCAGATGTGATGAGGTGTCCGGTTTGCGCATTCAATGGGCATTCATCTGTGCTCTAGCTTGAATCTGGGTTGGTTAGTTCCTTAGTTACACGTCAGAGTGGGGGAAATGCCGCATACGCATAAAAGGTGTCCTCGCGCTGACTCCTCATTACGGAAACCTCCGAGTGCAGCATGGAAGTGCTGTGTAATGCACGGCTTATTGCAAGCACATCGTGGCCATTTAGCTAGCAGCCTCACATCACAGCCGGGACTAAAGTAGAGAAATGCTCAAATGGATGTTGTTCCCTCTGCTAGAATCACTTGCGTTACAAACTTCCGCGGCTGCTGTCAACATCCTCAAAACGATGCGAGCGACGGCAACCACTTGCTGGTGTCAAAAAGCCACCACGACCACAGGCCTGTCTCCATCGCGAGCAAGGATTATCGTGAATGCGGAAAGCTAGTCACTGCGCTGCTCAGTGCTCAGAACATGAAGAGAAAAACAGCCTGACATGAGCGTTCGCATTCTTCATTACCGCCATTAGAGTCAGTCTCCCTAATGACCGCGCTGCTCAGGTCTATTGAAACGAAGACATGCCACGCATGTCTGGCACCATAATTACGTCGGAAGAACGGGTACACTCAAACAAGCCTGCGCCTGGAAGCGTTCTTGTTGACACACAATCTAAAAGGTGGCGAAAGCAAGAAACGTTGTGCTATAGGTTAATGTTAAATTCACTCGCAATGGTATAAAAAAGATAAACACGTCTACAAACTCCGCCGGCTTTATAAACTCATGCAATGTTTTGGGGTCAAAAATTGTTTTGCACGCAAGCCAAAACTTTGCGGAACATCGCTGCTACAACACACCTACCACCCTCCCTCTGTCCCAACCACTACGAAGATGTCGCCGTTTGCACAACAACCGCAGCTTAAAGATCATATTTTTTCGGAAGCCCCAATGCTTTAAATTCATCAGCCCTATGCCACTAGCATTTGGACTCTGGGATGATCTTCCTGATAATATCGTTAACATTAACGACCCTGGGAAGTTTCGATACCAAATAACTGCCATTTTCTCATGAGCACTTGTAGCACTTGTTTTCATTGTAACTTCCTATTGTCTCTTGTTAATCATGTACTGGCAAACTACTGTATAGCTTTGCGATGTGTAAAAAATGTATGTCTGCACCTGTGTAATCTATTGTTTGCCGCGTTTTTGCCGTCAGTAACTATTGTGTAATTTCATCTTGCTTTACTGTGTGTGCCATATCACCTTCCCTATGTCTACACAGGTCTTGTTATAACAGTGTAATGCTTTACTTTTAACTGAGTACTGTATACACCTCCTCACGTAATACTTATACCGGAGTCTTTGAGGCCTTTGAGAAAAAAAAGAAAAAAACTTGCCGAACCACGATGGCCGACCTTTCGCTGATAATCACTCTCGAAGCTCAGAAATGCGTCTTGAAAGATTGGATTGTGTGAGCGAGGAAGAACACGAGGAATGGCAGCACAAGTTTGCACGCTGACGCATTATTTATTATTATAGCCGGATGGTCCGCCACATTGGTTAGCTGAAAAAGAGGTGTGTGGAGAAACGCATTAGCCAGTTTGGCATATTGTTGATTCAAGTGCAAATTATGTGTTTACTTTTATTCAACAGCCTTCTCATATATATATATATATATATATATATATATATATATATATATATATATATTGCAAGCCCAGCACCTCCACCACTTGTGAGACGACGCCCGGGACGAAGGCAGAGCTCTTCTATTGTCACACAGCGCGAGACAGCCCACGAACACCAACCCGACAAAATGATGATGATTATGAGGATGGGTATATACACACGAAGACGATAATGAACTGCACAGTTAGCGCTCACAATATATATATATATATATATATATATATATATATATATATATATATAGTGGCTTTGGCTTTGAACGGCTAGGCCCGAGGGCGCGGGATCGAATCCCGGCAACGGCGACCGCATTTCAATGGGAGCGAAATGCGATACCACTCGTGTACCGTAAATTAGGTGCGCGTTAAAGAATCTCAGGTGGTTCCAATTATTTCATAGTCCTGCGCTATGGCGTGCCTCATAATCAGATCGTGGTTCTGGCACATAAAACAATAGAATTTGATTTCAATGTAGTTGAGATCATGAAGTTGAACGCGGCGCACGATTATGATTCGGTTGGGTCCAATAAGCCGTCCATTGCCCCTGAGAATTCATTTGTTCTCTTATACCCACGTCTAATTGGCCACCGAAATTCATTGTTTTCCTGCTTTCTGCGTTCTCGAGTGTGTGCCGTCTCTCAACTTTTGACTATCTTCCAAGCTTGTTGAGGGCAGTATTCATAATTGGCTTCATAATTCAAATCTTCGCCCTATGCTTTCTGCACAGTGTATGTTGGAGGCAGCAAAAAAAAGTTACTCGGGAGTTTTAGGTAATGTCTCGCTCATTCTTAAGGTGTACCGACTGCCTGTTAAAGCTGACTCAGTAAAAATTAAGGTTGTCTGTGGGTGTCTATGAAGTGCGAAACAGTCCGCAAAGTGAGATTAGTCGCCAATGTGCGCGGCTTAGACTTTTACACGTGTTGGCTATCGTATCAAACCATATTAGTAACGAACGCGTGCGCAAGCATGCACACACACAATAAAAAATAAACTCAGTCGACATACTTGTAGGCATAAAGCCGCCCATAGATAGGGTTATTTGTGTCGTAGCTAAGCGCGATAGTCACCATGTATCATTCAGGAGCTCTCCACTATTACAAGAACTGATAGGTTGAAGGTAGGCGGCTGATCTACACTGAAAATATGTTACCTGTCACACAAGTTAGGCTTCTTCATTTTCTGTTTATGCTTTATAACATTTAATTCAAGCTCTTAAAATTATTTCGTAACAAATTACCTTGTAGTTTTGGTAGAGTGAATATTTACGAGCACGCTTCCAATAAAATATACTGAAAAACTCACGTGTCATTGAGTATGTGCTATATATCGTAAACACATTGCATAATGATGATTAATATCTTGCCATAGCATGCAATCCTCAAGAAAAATTGAGAGAGAAAAAGAAATTATGGTTGGCGGGGAGGCGTTGGTGTGGAGCGCAGGCGGCGATACTGGGTCATCTGTCGTTGGTTTAGGTGGACGCTGTTGGCCGGCAGTTTCTGGTTTAACATGAATGTCTTCGATGTGTGGGTGCCTGTGTGATTTCTTCCTCGATCCATAAAGCGTGACGTTAGTGGTGTTCCGTAGGGACAGCGTCATTGCCTGTGAGTGGTCGCGACAAAACATTTTGTTTTTGCGGTGAAACAGCGCCCCACTTGTCACATCGCAAACGAAAGAGTTTTTCTTTTCATGAATTACCGGGAAGTTTTTCATGTTTCCACCCTTCTAAATTTGCGGTGAATGGCTGGGCAATTACGACAGGTGAAAAAGAAATGACAAGGTTTTTTTGATGAAAACAAAAAGCGCGTGCTAAAGTCCCTTGCGCTGTAGAAAATCGTGCCTTTCCTCTCCACAACCACAGACTCTCTCTCTCTTGGCGGCACAGCGCGATTTCATAATAAATCAGGAACACCAAGGTTAGCATTTTGTATTTCCTTTCTTCTTTCGTTTCTTTGTTGTGCCTGTCGCCATTCGTTTGCATATAAAACAGTACAATCGCTATTGCCGGAAACAGCCACTCATTGGGACAGATATGAAATGGATGCAATATGATGAAGAAACGTCGCAGTTTTGGGCTAAAAAGGAAGCGTTTAAGGTACAGCAACATATTAGACAACTGCACGAAGTAGGATTTTTACTTAATTTTATCATCCGGTATAAATTGCACTAAACATTCACTTACCAATTAAATTTACAAGCATATTGCCACTCGCGCACAGGCAAACATGAAGCGATCTCACTCGATGTCCACGATCACTCGCAGTCAGCACAGCTGGCGTGATTATTAGCGCCGGCAGCGAGGAGCGAACGCATCGTGCGGCCTTTCGCTTTACATCGTCTCCGAAACTTGAGATTAAGGAGGACCCGCATGGAGCGATTTCCCGGCGAAAAAAACTGGCGGCGTCCGCCTGGAGGCCGAAAACGTACATGTTCGCCGCCGATCAAGCAGGGATTGATATTGTCAGCGGGCGGGCAGCGCGGACCAATCAGGGCTCGACTGCACCCGACTTCCGGCTTCCAGCCGGATAAATTTGACGCGCGTAGTTATAAACTGAGTGTGGCCGCGAAAGCTGCGCGCGTCGCGTATAATTAACATGAATTAAAATTAACATGAAACCTAAATAATAAGTCGTTCTCTCTGTCGCCACTAAATAATAAATGCTTTTCTTTAAAAACAAAACTGTTTTTGTTTTGATTTTACTAAGAAGCGCGCGGGAAGACAGCGCGCATAAGGCGACTAGCGCTCTCGGTTTGCATTTATCTTTCACACTCGTCGCAGATTACCCTACGAGATACTGTGCAGGATACGTTGCGCGGACTGCGTATGTGGGCTTCCGTGCGCAGCAGCACCGACAGCCTGCTCAACCACGGCAGGACTAGAGGAGGACGCGCGCGCTCTCCTGCCTCGACGAGCGATTTATCACGTGACCTCCAAAATTGGGTTTGCAGGAAGATGGCGCGTACCAAGCCACCATCCTTTTCGGATCACCCTCGCATGATTGAACTCACAACCACAGCGTACGACCAGCAAACTGCTATCTTATCGCACCTGGACTTTATACGGAACTTCACGGCAATGGTGCCGGTGAAGAGGACTACGAATTAACTCCATATTATTTTAGATAAAATTAGGGAAAATATCACGGATGTTACCAATCATACACCTGCAGCACGCATCATCTCATTCGAGCTTTGTTTGTTCGAGAAGCCTGTAAAAGGTACGCTGATGCAGTTTATCAGCTTCTCGCATGCAAAATTCATGGTTTATCGATGTGCACTTTTCCGCATTTTATTTGCCCAGTACATGCGTGCCGTAAAACCTCGGCGAGAATTGGGATCTCTCGAAATGCTGGAGCCCTTGGAAGCCTTCATATCAGATGTTAATTTTTATCCGTAACACTTGAACACGGTGATACCTAGGCCCCGACCGTTTTTGAATATTGAATACTGGGTGAGGCGGAAATTATTGTCGAAAAAAAAAAGAATAAAATGGTAATTTCGCTAAGAAACTAAACTACGAAAATTAGTGATGGCTTAGTCATCTAAGGCGTTGCGCTGCTGAGCACGAGATCGCGGGATCGAATCCCGGCCGCGGCGGCTGCATTTCGATGGAGGAAAAATGCAAAAACGCCCGTGTGCTTGCGTTGTAGTGCATGTTAAAGAACCCCAGGTGGTCAAAATTAATCCGGAGCCCTCCACTACGGCGTGCTTCATAATCAGAACTGGTTTTGGCACGCAAAACCCCAGAAAGAAGAAGAATTAGTTGTTTAATTATTACCTCTAGGGCAAACCTTCAACTTCCCAGATTACAACCAAGTAGTAGTTAAGTCATGCCTGCCTTAGAGTAAATCAGAAGGCTCGCACCATATTCGAGATATCCGTCCCCAAAGTCTCCTAAAAGTGCTTCGTCGTTAAAGCGTAGTTGGTCCCTAACTGTTAGAGGCATGCTTTTAGGAAATTGTTAACAGGAACGCCAATGCATTTCGTAGAATGATTTGTGGTCGCATATCTGCAACGATGTGACAGTCTTTTTAAGTTTTCCGCATAAAAAGCAACGCCTGGTACATTTTCTAACTGGACATCAAGTGACTGATTTTCTAATCAGTCACTTGATGTCCCGTGCTTGTTAAGTGCATTTCGTGTTTGTGTCATTTTCCCTTGCACTGTAGCCATCATACATAACGTGAGTAACCAACTCGCTCAACATTCAGCAATAGCTGGTGAAAAATTTATCCCACGCTTAGTTAGCACATCATTTAAAATTTGTACTAGCAAAATGACAAAAGATGTATATGCTGTAATCTTCGCTCCTTGCTTACACTTCTTGGTTTCACGCATACTTGGTTTTATCCGCAAGTTCGCTCGCTAATCAGAGACTTGCGCATTTAGCAACTCGTCTAGTTGAATAACTGAGAAGTATTTAGTGCGTGATCACGAACTTGGCCAGTGGTTCAGCAGCTTAGTGAACTCAGTGAACTTGTTCAGCAGTTCAGTGAACTGCATAACGAGATTTCTTGCTGTTCACTAGTCGACTATGTGAAAGAAAAGGGTAAGTACACTGCAAGTATAGTGTGTGCGCGCATTGTCATGACTGACAACTCTTCGATAGTTAAATAGATCATATGCGTAATAAATTAGAACAGTTCATACAACTTAGCTACGAAGACTAAGTTGTAATATGACTGAGTTGCAGGAACGGTAAATCCTCTCGAGCTCCGATAAGATGCACTGATCACGCTTGCTTAGTCGAAATTACCGACTCATACATACAACGTGGTATCATTGTAGCTGGCAAGCTGGAGCCTCCTAAACGGGGACTGCAACTTAAGTCGTTTCCTAGGCAACGGTGCGAAGTTTGTAGGATGAAAGAATGTCGAAACTCTAGTTCAGAGTATTCAAAGTAGTAATGTTCGACAGGATTATTAATCATTCGCTGACTGAGACTGGTGTTAGAAAATATTAATGTACGAACGTCTCAGGGTTCTGCAGCACTGTTTGCAGAGAGTTTCTCATCCGTTGTTGATTTTCGCCAGTAAGATTAAACCTAGTTATAAAAGTGTGCACGACGGCATGCGGAGCGTATACGGCGGACACCAAGTAGCATTGACAAGAGTAATGCACGCCGATATAAATTATGACATTCCCCCGCCGTGATGCAACTTTACTTGGCCGCCTCTAGTTAGGGGTGGCTTTTACGAAAGCGTACTCATTCCTTCTGGGCATGTCCGACACACCAATCTGTGACTCGTGCAACTGTGAGGAGACGGTGGAACACGTGTTGTGTTTTTGTCATCTTTATGAGATCGAACGCGACATTCTCCGGAGTGCGTTAAACCGATTAGACAGCAGGCCGTTTTCAGAGACAAAGATTCTTGGACCGTGGCCCCACGCGTCGCAGGCTTACAAAGCGACGTGGGCATTGTTACAGTTCATGAAGTCGAACGGCCTCAGTGACCGATTGTGAAGTGTTGAACAACCGCACGTGTTCATACTGAGAGTACCTTCTTCCCTCTCTTTCCTTTCTTTTCATCCCTTTAAACCCCTTCCCCCGTGTAGGGTAGCAAACCGGACATGCGTCTGGTTAACCTCCCTGCCTCTCCTTTGTTCTTTTTTCTCCTCCTATTTTCCACAAAATGTTCACTACCAACTTGACTTGTCAGCATCTCATGATACATTATGCTAGCTGTCACTAAGTTTGTTATTGTATATCCTCCTCTCGCACGAAGGCCACTCGCTGGCGTAATCTTTTTTCGAGTCTGTTCAATTATTAACGAGTGGTACGTCATGAATCTTATTGACCTACCGCAATGCAGGAAAAGCGAGTCTTCGCATTCCGCAAAACAGCAATAAAAAATTTTTGCTTAACACGCCAAAAAATCGCTTCAGCACCGACATTTTTTTTCTTTTCGTTTCTGTCATTGCTTGTATGAATATTTTTCTGTAATGACTTACGCGTGGATTTTTTATTCCTTTGGCGTATTTCCTATAGGTAACATGGACATTGTGCATTCATTCTGGCTCACGTATTTAATCCGACCCGGCAATATTCCAAGACCGGATTGACAGAATGGTAAGAAAAACAAAAATTACAAATACCACGGTTGCTTGCGGTCTGTAGTACCTAATTTGAAGTAGTTTCTGATTTGTAGTATCTGATTTGTGAAAACAATTCGCGGTTATTATTAAAATGTCCGTGAAAGAAAAGGAAGGGTGCGCGCACACACACACACACACACACACACACACACACACGCACGCACGCACGCACACAGACACAAAGACATGCACACACACACACACAGACACATACACATATGTAGACGCACACGCACGCACACACACACGTGTCCAGGAAGCCAGAGAAGACAGAAACAGTCGTTGCTTTATTAGATATAGTAGATCCAACGCTTTTGTTGGAATCTATGTGAACTAAAGCTATACTCCCTGAGGGTTACGCAAGCACATTACGTCTTCCGACGCATATACAATCAAGACCATCATGCATTCCTTCATTGTGAACAGGGCACCCTTATTGGGCACCGAAACTTCAACCTGTTGTTTTGTGTGTTTTTTTTTTCAGTTGGCGAGTACGTTTATTCAGCCATGTTCTTTCCTCGCCAGACGAGTTTTCGTCAAACCCTAGACTTCAAAGCTATACTGAAGCCGGTAATTAAATGTTTCATATAAGTAAATGCACATATACATGCAATTTAATGCAATGTTTATGCACGCACAAGTCACAGCTCTAACTGCATCTAGTGTCTATGTTTATACACTACAATGTTGACAAGCTGTGCCGAAATACAACCACCCGTTTAGGGATGCACACTGAGACGTCGGCAACGGAACCTTTTTAAGCACACTTTGCCGCCTAAGGAAAGGTATTTGGCCCCTTCCCCGCTAGCCTTTATTTAGGTGTAATATATGGGAAAATTTGAACGTTATTTTGTGAGAGCTGTATATTGCAAAACAAAAAGCAAAAAAAATGTTTCCTGGTATCATTTTTTTGTTATGTGAACAAGAGGCCTATTAACAGGAGCGTATAAAATAGCGAAATCAAATGCAGTTCGCATAAAACGGAACTCAACGTTGTCTGCGTCCTGGTACTTAAACGTACTGGTGAATGGAAGCGGTGTGAGAGGTGATGAGGTGCACTGACCCCCTTCCCGAAGTGCCGCCCCAGGTGGTCGCCTGTTTCTCCTAAAATACGAAGTTCACCTGGTCGGCAATGCTGAAGCCATGTCGAGGAAAGTAACGGTGTGGAGAGATGTATGCATATTGAAGAACGACCCACATGTGTACCCATCATACATCATCATCATCATCAGCAGCAGCAGCAGCAGCAGCCGCCGCCGCCTATTTTTATGTCCACTGAAGGAGGAAGTCCTGTCTTAGAGTCTCCAATTACCCCTGTATTGCGCTAGCTGATACTAACTTGCGCTTCCAAATGTCTCATTTCATCACCATTATATCCCTTCAACGGATTTTTGAATAGTACATTTAAGACTTTTGTACACCCTGTGTGACAGTGGCTGTCACAGTCTCGGTATGGGCGCAAGGTCAACATCTAGAAATGACAAAGGGGGTGGGCGTTTCGTGATCGGAGTAGACTGAAGCAATGGCAGTGAATGGGTCGGAGTCACGTGAACTGAAACAAAGTACGTTTATCAGTCCGTTAAAAACTTATTTTACAATCAGTAAATCATAGATGCATGACACTGGAAACAATGTAGAAAGGCGACGGAAATGAAGACATTATAAAGTTGAAACATTAGTCATGAGCAGAGGGAACTTACAGAGCGAAATCGAGTTCAAAACGAAACGATGACCAAGGGGAAAGAGCGGCGACCTATTAACCGTGACGACGTACAGAAAAGTGACCCTCAACGGCGGCTGTGCTTTCGGGACCAGGGCGATCTCGCGGGGGGAATGCGGTGTCGATGGCTGCGGTTCCCGGGAGTACCTTGGCAGGCGTTTCCCTAAAGCAGGCTCACTAGGTGGCCTATGTTGCCCACTTTTTTTCAGCTGTCGTCAACCGATCTTCGGAGGAGACACGGAGTGACTGAAGACCACAACACACATAACCAAAACTGCAAGCACGTAGGCCATTTTAAGTTCTGCATGGCACTACAATCAAGTATAGCCATGGTGCCATAGGTAGCATACGAGGGTTGCATAGCGAGGGTCTCTAACCTGGCAGCCTTGATGTCAAATGTAGCATACGAGTGTTGACTGGCCTCGTGTCTGCTCCTACGTTCATGTGTTACGCGACACCATTGGGCAAAAAAAGAGTGTTCCACACCCTCCCGCCATGGCCCTGTGGGGTGCTAGCTAACACTCCCAGAGATAGATCTAATGCATGTTGTGAGGTCGGCTCCCAACGGCGACAAGTTGTCTTTTTGTCCACTTTCATTTTCCATTTTCCTAATTAATTTCTACATTTGAATTTCTACCACAGTTAATTACTCCCATGCTTTCCTCTGCTTCATTGCCTGTTAGCTGGATATGGTCACGATCAACAAAAATCGAGCTCCTCGATCCTTATCTGTGGAGTAGCTGCTTGTCTCACATGCGACTGTTCTTTTAGAGTACTAGTACTTCGTCGAGGATGAGTGATGATTAAACTCGCCATCTAACAGGGCGGGGGTAGTAGCACTAGAGTAGTTAAACTGTGCTCTGTGCGAAGGGAGTGACTACAGTAGTGCAGTTTTACTCTATTTCAACTTGTTAATGACACTGCAGCAGTACAGTTTTAGTCTGTTGCCATTAGTGCAATTGCTGTGGTGCACTTCCAGATCTGTAACAGTTGGATGAAGCAGTTTCCACCCAAGGATAGTCACGGAAAGCTTGTTTGAGAAATACGAGTGCAGGGACGTCCAATTTTAAATAAAGGTAGTCACGCCTACGTGTAAGTAGCAGCGCTCCTTCCGCGGCTTTGCTGGTTCCAAAAGGAGAAATGAGCATTAAACTGCGTAGAATGAGCATATAACATCAAAGCATATTGAGAAGAAACGAAAGAAAGCGTCGTTTTGGATTGTGCGTGGGCACACTTGAAATCAGTGATGCTTTGAAAATCGGTGATGCCGCACGGTTGTGTATCGGCGCTGTTCGCGCGTCAAATTAGAGAAGGGAAGCCCTTGGCATTACTTTTCTTTTCTACCAGTAACCAAGCTAAGATAAAGAATCTTGAAGTCTCGTACACCTTTGATCGTGTAGTGTTCCTTTAAAAAACTTATTAATTTCTCTTACACCTGTGCTTCTTGTTCGCCTGTCTTAATCTTGTTCACTGATCAACTTGCTCCGTCACTCGTTCCGAGTATACTGTCGTCATTTTTCGATGAGACCAGTACCGTTTTACCAAAGAAGTAGAAAAGGCACGGTTGTTATACAAAAACTGCAAAGCAACCTTTTGAAGCTTGAACGGTGCTTCTAATAATGGCCGACAACTAATTATATGAGGCGCTCATATGGCCAGTGATTAATTTGAGCAAATGATAGCCAGTAGTAACGCCAAAACCACAATCTAGTTCGTCGGGCCCGGGCACCATTCTTGTTTCTCGCCAAATGTTTCGGAACGCTATATAATTTACAGTGCCGTTGGAAACACGGCGGACTCTTCCTAGGGGATGATTAGGTCTGTGTAAATCAACGCATCTGGCGCGTTCCTGTGACGGCAGTTACTGAGCGCCTTTGCGAGTAGCAGACTCCATTAGCGGCAAAAGCCGAAAAGGAGAGTTGAGATGCATGGAAGGGATAAGACGGCGAATAGTTGGTTGTGCATGTTGAATAAAAACGCGTTACCGAGCAGCAAGAGTAGGAGGAGAAAGAAAGAAAGAAACAAAGAAAGAAAGAAAGACAGAAAGAAAGAAAGAAAGAAAGAAAGAACGAAAGAGAGCACGAAAGAAAGAAAGAAAGAAAGAAAGAAAGAGAGAAAGACAGAAAGAAAGAAAGAAAGAAAGAAGGCTGACAGGAATGTTAACTAGAATTGAGTCTGGTTACGGCACGGACAGGAGAGACGCAACGCATTCTCCACGTGTCGCATACGTCCGTTGCGTGCCTCTTCGCGCTTTCGCGATTCACAAATCGCACGCCATAAAGACGATATCGCTTCAGTCGTGCTGTAATGAGACCACCATTCATTTGACAACTGTGATGCGCAACTTCATCTGATCTTCCGCATCGATGAAGAACATAATAAGGGACAGCGCTGCGAGCATCCTTTCGCGACGAGAGAGACCATAATTCGCTCGAGAGACCTCCTATCAAAGAGAATTCCAAAACGAAAATAATTTTACAAAGAAAAGGCAGTTTCGCTGCGATGAATGAACTCCTTCGCAGATACGAACAGGAAGTGCCTGTTCCAGTGTTGTGAACACTAACAAGCCTAGGTTTCGGGTAGTTTAGAAAAAAAAGTTTGTCTTTCTTTACCGCCTCCTTAACGAGGGCTAGCTGATTGGAAGTCAAGCTAAATCTACCCTTGTGCACTGAATGCGCTAACAAAAGCATAATTTATCATGGCCGCACACCCATAGGATTATTGCGTAATACGTATTCTAAGCTGAATTACGATTGAATTGCGTCCTTTTTTTCAATTTTCAGCTTGCTCGTTCCAGTACCGAGTCAGCTCGTTACTCACGCAAAGACCACCCGGTCTTTGTGCCAGGTGGACTAACCGGTTTTGGTTTAGCACTGAAAAGAAATACAAGTGTGATGAGCGGCACAGTATATACGTAATTCATTTTTTCATAGGTTTACAGCGCGGCGTTTTTCAATGTCAGCCTAAACTTTGTTACTTTGTTATGTTGCTACGTGTTAGATCAGTTGAGGATGATGACGTCCAGACATGACTCAAGGCCAGAGATAAAGAAGAAAACGAAGACAAGCCACCTTATGCGGTTTTGCTCACGCAAAAAAATGTTTGCATTCATAATATTGAATGCGTTGGCGTTCTTATAGGGTCCTTCACGAACTTTCCGGGGGCTATGCTTGTATTTATTCTCCTAGCTAACCATTTTTCCGCCTATACCTGGGTCCCTGGGAAGTGCGTTGTCGAATAGATAAGTGCATCGGGCAGCTGTGATGAGGTCTTCGGTCTCTGGGTATGTGCCACTGTTTACGGGGCAAGCGAACGAGGAATTATCTGTGTTCGCCGGCACCGACGTGCCACGCTTCTTGTTTCGAAGGCCACGCTCGGTCTTCTCAGCAACGCCACCCGAATGGCACAGTGGCTCCAGAAAATAGCGCGAGAGAGCAGCTCGGTTGCTCCATGAAGCGTTTCTCGGCGTTCGCTCGAACCGGAGCTCCACGTGTTTCGGAGGCCGCGCGCGTAGACTTCGAGGCGACTCCGCAAGATGGCGCCCAGTGTTCTTAAGGAATAGGGAGCCTACATGCAAGGCCGTTTAAAACGGCGTTGCATGTAGGCTCCCTATTAAGGAAGCACATCCTAATGGAACGCTAAGGGATTCACCCAGTGAGACCCGTAGGTAACGTACACCTTCAAGAAGCGCTTGGATTTAAAGTGGACGGAAGCCTAAACCGGTCAGCATTGGAGATTGGCAAGAGACGTTTAGACTATTGGTGTAAAAAAAGCAGGGAAGAGACTGATACGACCGGATTCTTACAGGCATAGGTAGCTGTAAAAGGTAGATGATTTGTTCAGAAGGAGAAAAAAAAGGATAAAGACAAGTATACGACAATGCTAGAATGAAAAGCCTGCATAGCATACCTGAGTAACTAAAGCAAGATAGGGGACTATTTGTGACTGCTCCGTTGCACAGGTGCTGCCACTAAATCATCATCATCATCAAAGCACCAAGGAGAAGTGCTGTAGTATAGGCCTGATACACAACTCGTTTTGACGGTGGGAATACGTTGTGTCACAATATTGATTCAATGCTAACCGCAATTCCGTCGGAAGTCATCGTGAGAGGGGTTCTGCCGCAATTCTTTCTACATGCCAAAAAAAAAAGAAGTGCTAAAGGATGACCCAAAGACGAGAAAGTGGCGGGGGGCTCAGATAGGAATGTACGGTATTCGCCGTCATAATGGTTGGTCAGTTTTGTTTGCGTCGCAATGATTTTTTTTCTCGAAAATGCACGTCTGTATGAATTGTTCAACGGATTTCTTGTCTCTTTGAAGTGCAATTCTTCATTTGTCCGGTCTGGCCCAGTTTAATGTATTCTTAGCGCTTGGTTTCAATTCAGTAATTATTATATGTGCCTTTCCCGCAACCATCAGACACGTGTACCATCCCCTATTGCGAGTATGCCCCTTGCCTAACCACGTTCATTATCAGCAACATCATTATCTGGGGCTGAGGCATTAGGTTTGAGTGAACCATATAGTTTTGTGTTATTGGGTTGTCATGATGTCGTCATAGCAATAGAAACTAGTTCTTCAAAAGCTTTTTCAATTTCAATATTTGTTTTAAATAACTGTGCTGAGGCCTTTAAGAGGGTAGTGCAGGTCTGGTCGCGCAACTACAGCTTTATTTAACCACTTAAGACGCGCCTTGTATAAGTTTAAATTTTGTTTATAGTAATTATTACAATGCGGGCGTGCGCGGGCAAGAAGTGAAAAATTATTTCCCTTGAGAGCGCCCGAGAGCCCTATGCGTATGTCATAAAACAAGAACAAGAAATGTTCTTGAACTTATTATGGCTTTGGCTGTACCTTGTAAACGTATGAGAAAACCTTTATAATGGCGAGCATGCTTTTTATTGCGATAGCAATTATATGGACACTCAAAAGCAGATTTCTGCCGTCGGCGTCACCGTCGCCGTCGCCGTCGCCGTGAGGATCCGTATGACGTCATTTGGAGATGAAATCGTCGCCGCGCGCCGAACGCTGTATGTGCGAGTGAAAGGGCGCGAGGGGCGCGTCTTTCACGGGGAGTGAACGCACGGCGGAGAACAAACGCGCGTTCTGCGCCGTGCTCGCTTAAGGGCTGCAGAAGTAGGCGTCTCTTTTCTCCTTTACAATGACCATATATGTAGAGCAAACGCGCCTTCTTCAGACGCGCGAGAGTCCGTGGGGGAGGGGGAGGGAAGGGAGCCGACGTTTAGCTGCGGCACCAAGTGCCTATTTATATCAGAGGCTCCAGCAACAGTCACCAACGCCGCACGCATTTTGAGCTAACGCGGGCAAAACGCCGATGGCGTTGACAACAGTTCTGCGTGTTGTTGCTACCAAAGCCGCTCACCTTACTTCGTATGACATTGCTGTGTTGCTATCGCATTCATCGCTTCGCCCTTAGGGCGAAACTGTGACATTTTTTAACCATATCGTCTCCGAAAGCGAACATCATACTGCATCCATTTCATAATAAAAGAATACCAGAAAACACAAGAGAAGGGCTTAAAATTCTAAAAACAGCTTCACTTCTTAGAACGGTGTAATGCAAAATGAACAAGGTCACAGTGAAACACAGAAGATCTAGTAGAAATCCATAGTAACGACAAAGCATTTCATTACATCAAGAAGTTCTCTGTAATACTATGTATGCTGCGTTTTTCTAAAGAAATATTTTTCAATAAAGTAAAGTAGAGAAATATAGCAATAAAGTAAGTGTAGGTGGCGTCACCCATGATGCCAGCTTCTTTCTCTTAGGTATAGATTGAATTAAAAAAAAACGAAAGATTACATGGAGTGGCAAATTAATGTAATATTCTTGTCTTCGTCGTCCCTCACAGCATACACAGCAAGAATTTCCTTCGTCAAACCATATCAAATAATTAAGCTTGAGTTCTCGTTTGTGAAGTAATGTTGTCGGAGCGTATTGCATTTTGCAAAACCAGGCTGCGTTAAACCAGCTGCTCAAGCAAAGTGTCAAGTGCACAGATGGACGCAGCAGGGCAAGCTGTGGGGTTCTCGAAAGAGTGTTAGTACGTTTCATTTTGTCTGTTATGTGAAAGAGGCTTTTGGCATTACTTTTGTACATTTCAGCGAAAATTAGAGCATATTGAGCCGAATAAAAACGGAACAAGCAATTTCGAAGGTATAAAGCTGATTACGCTGCAACTTCAAGAGCAATGTTTTTGTATTGGTTATAATTTATCGATCACCGACACTCGAGTGTGGTAAAAAAGGGTGATGTCAGCTCTCACCATGGCAGACATTTCTTTAGACTGGATGGGGCTAGAAAAGTCCATATTTTCGTTTTGGCTAGTGCGCCGTCACTATAGATGATTACATCAGCTCATCCTGAGTGATGCTTGGGATATGCAAATAATATGATCAAAACGGACATGCAAGTGATAATTATCAAGATAAGCCCTTTAGGATAGTGTGAGAGAATGGAAACATGGGACATAATACAGCAACCTCCTCGGGTAAAACGAGTTATTCCCAGGGCGCGTGTTTGAGTAGCATGCAAGTGAAACGTCGAAAGATATGGTCTACAATCAGGCCGTCGTATATCCAGTCAGGAACGTGGATGGCTTTCCAGATGTGGGCTGCTTCTCAGAACTAAGTAAACGTGGCTGACTGTCGATGGGGATCGGTGGGGACTAATTACATATTGATTTAGCGAGTATGCATTCTCTGCACGACCAATCCCAAAACTACGACAAAAAGGAACTGCAAGCATTTGCAGGCACGTGTATCGTCATTTTTTCAACTGTTGGTGTCCAGAAACAGGCAGCTTTGATTTTTTTACTCTATAGTTGCTCTCGGTAACTAACCCGTGTGCCCAACAGTCAGTGCTTGGCTTCTGCATCGTCATCACCGGCAATCAGCGAACACCCGCAGATTGGCTGAGGTGAAAAAGATAAATGTCTGCACTAACTGGTACACTGACATGGTTAGCTGATTACCCATTCCCATGGAAGGCCTTCGTAAACATGCAGTGCCCGTACCCGTTCAAGGCGAGCCCTCGGCAGCCAGGTGAAGATGACGGCGAGCGAGGCCAGTGTTTCAAGACAAACAAGCGCAGTGAGAATGTATACCAGCACCGAACGTGGCAGAGGATGAGCGTGAGGATCGCAAAAGGGCTGCGCATCGCAATACCACCGTATTCGAGGCAGGCACAAACACACGCCTGCACGTCTCGCTCGAACGACTTCCATGGCTTTTTTTTTTTTTTGTGGTGGTATGCAAACACACAGAACTTCAGCAAACGCGCTTCTCGGGCCTGTACTGATTATTACTAAATGCAGCCCAGGCTTCTGCTGCCTGCTCACGCGGAAGAGCACTCGGAGACATCTCTCACGCTAAGCTTTTGTTCCTCTTTGACGAGTTAGTACGTATAGTTGTTAAAGAACGTTAAAAAATAACTCAAACAGACACTTAACCTGACTAAAGTAATAGATATTTCTCTGTGTTGTTCCGCAACACTGAATTGTTCGTTGTGGCCTTGTTATTGTATTCTGTAAATGGATCTCCTTTATTCGCGTTCGCATATGCCCGCTTCAGGGTTATTATTTAGGATCAGCATGTCATAACGCTAAAGATGTTTATTGTTTCATGATGCAGCAGTATCTGAAGTCATGCAAACTTGCCCCAGCTTTCGCGCTTCTAGGCCAAAGATGAATTTGCGCCGGAAATAGCGTCTAGCAATCTATTGCGTACATTTTAACATACCTTTACAGCTTAGGGCAAGCGTCACCCTGCGTGTGTTTTAGCAGAGGCTATAGTTCTTGTGAAGTGTTTATGAAGTAGCACATAATTTTGTTGTACACGAATTGCAGGAAATGAATAAAGTTGTGTAGGGCGGAAACGGCGGCATGAGAACGCTAATCTTCTGTAAAGAAGCTGTATGCTTACAATAAACGAAAGCTTGCAGCCGTACTTTGTTTTTGTTTTTTTAAGTAATGAATGTAGGGATATTTTGGTAGACATTAGAAGCGAAGGCCACATATTTGCCCTTACTTGCGACAAAAAGTGAAACACCCTGAATAGAACAATGCCATGGCGATACAGAAAAATACTCAAGAAGCAGTTCCCGCAAGTAAAGAAGAAGTAGTGACACAGAAGATACAAGTTCCCAAGCCAAGTTCCCAAGGCGTGTCGCTCTTTGGCCATAACTGGCCCTTACACCATAAATACCCATAAATCATCATCAAGTTCTCAAGCAAGAAAGCTAGCCAACGCAGTCCGCGTGAATATAGAAAAAGAAAGAAAGAATCTGAGGAAAGAAGAAACTGAAGGGAGAAGTAGATGTCGCCACAATGCACCGTTAACCGCAGTATATTGACACAAAATGAACATACGAGAACATATCTCTGAATTATGGTAGTTTGGTAGACAAATTTCGATTTATCTGCCTTAGACAGACCGATAACTCCCAAATTATTTTAATATTTCTACCAATTCCCGAGATGACCATTTCTGCATAGAACTTTACCAGTGCACGTGTGTACTCCTTGACGTTCCAGGTATGTTGAGGTTCATGGCTGCCTAATTTTTAACTTAGGAAATGGCAGGATTGGGGACCGGTGACTGAGAATTATCAGTGCAGAGACCTTCCCCCTATTCCTTCTTTACTGCTAAGTTTTGTAACATTGCAATTTATGTAAATAAATTCAAGCTCGTGCTTTCTCCCACCCATGTCAATGGCTACGGCAAACTGGCAGATTCCGGTTTTGCAAGAAATGTGGCAAAGGTTCATTCGGAAGTTCTCACTTGAAAATACTACGGGGAGTATGTTTCTTTGCCTCCCTGTATAACCACCTTCCGTCTTCAGATAATGTTTCCTAGATCATATATGACAGCTCATGTGTACTGAACAAGCCACGGATTGAGACTGTGCGTGACTTAATCCTCATTTATGGTAGATCACTTAGCATAAAACAAAGTCGTCGACGCGCATACTATGTCTCAGTTGCTACCTCTTGATCGAATGAATGCATTTTTTCTCTCTTCTCTACGAAAGATATGGAAGCTTTAGCCGGATCTGCCATTAACGTCGCCTGATACGACCCCAGGTCCATGCTGATAATCATGACACGCGTACTTTACCTTTCACCGGTGAACGTTTTTCACCGGCTAACAAATGTTAAACGTTATCGCTCGGCGCAGGCCGCACCTGCATGTATCGGAAGTTTCTCGAACGTTATCGATGCTTCTATTCATTGTCTGTTGTCACCGGCGCTCATGTAATCTGATTGTATGAGCGACGCGAATGGTCTTGTAATTTCTGGAAGACACGCGGGCACTATGGAATACTCTGGAACCTTTCATGATTCATGTATAAAAGCCGACGCGTTTCGCCGCTGATCACATTTCGACAAGCACCGACTGTGTTCACCGCTATCGTCGTGCTTCGAGTGCAACTTGCTTGTGTGGGCACAGGTTCGTCCAATAAAGAATCAGTGTCGTCATACACAGTTTTACGACTGTTTACTTCAGCGTCACTACTACGTGACACTCAGGTGTCACAACCGTTACATTGTTTAAGGATTTGTTTCAGCCCCGCCCCCCCCCCCCCCCCCCACACACACACACACACACTCAAATGGGAACAAGGAGTAGCAAAAACACATGATTTGAGTGCACAGTAAGGACAAAGTAAATATTTCGCATGCGGCAATCGCGATGTGCGCTCAATGTTACGAAGGAAAAAAGTTATCACTTAGAAGTCCATAAGAGAATAAGAGGCAACGGTATACTTCCTGCTTAATACAAGCGCAATACAGTTCTATTCTCCAAGGCGTGAAATGTGTTCTATACTCTCCCCACACCGAATTTTGTTCATCAACATAAGGTCGTCAAAACTGTCCCGTCATCCATTAGTCCTGTCTCTCTATAGAATTGCTGGAACGGGAGTTTGCCGTAAGCTTCAATGCTGACGTCCGCCATCTCTTTCGCAACCATCACGCTGCAAGGAGATTATGCGCCGGCACGCCTAAAAGCTTGTCTTGAGTATGATACAACGAGTATGACATCGTTGTCTTGGTCAACGATGTCATACTCGTTTAAAATAGGCTCGCTTTAACGAAATTACACCTCCCCCACCCGTATTCCACGCCTATACTGTAGACTGTTGCTGCCTTGAATGCATTTCCATACTGTAGTGTGCCTTCCGGCAGATTATGAGCCAGAGCACGGTTTGCGCATTGCGAAGAGACTACCGCTGGATCGACCGGGATGGTTAACGCAAGCGCTCCGGGAGTTATGCGTTCCCGCGTCACCGACGCAGAAACTATTGGGGAACGAGAGCATGAAGTAGGTGTAAACCCTCCTTTCTTTCGTTCAGTGCTCTATCTTGCCTGAGAATAATATACACAGAGCTCCGTGTTCTTTCTGCCCATGATCCACTAGTTAGTGCTAGAAACTTCGGCATGGCACATTACTCGCAAGCATAATCAGCTCCCGCTAGACATTTTACTCGAGGACACCAACAGGAACACAACGAGAATTGGAAAACAACGCTTAGTTTTAGTGTTTGAAGTCGGGTGGCGTCTTCGATAAAGCAATTTTTTTTGCACAACAATAAACTGTGATGTAGCCATCTCGTTATGCGCTCTACTGCGCCTCTAGAATTGTGCAATGACGATTTCACTTGCGTCATTTTTTGAACGTTGTTGTAAAGTTCTCTATGTCCGTCCAAAGCATTGAAGTCTACAGGACAAAGGGAGTCTTACAGCACGGCATTGCCGCACGGCAGGAAGTCATGCCTGTTGTTAGTGGCGCAGCCATTGTCTTAGCACCCCGATAGCTGAACTTGCCGTTGGTATTGTTAGCTGCTTTTAGGTATATTGACTGTTCCCGGCGCTTCTTTACCATGTAAGTCTCCTGGTCTTTCTTTGACGTCAGCAAAATTTAATGAATTGCCTGTTGCACATAAAAAATTACTTATTGAGCTGAAGTACCCGAAGACGTGGACGTTAGTTGCACAAGATATCAAATTACCTAATGCACTTAAAGTTTACCTAGTCCATACATGATCGATAGTGTGAAATGACCAGTTTCGATTCGTAAATTACAATATGTAGATTCGTAAATTACAAATAACTGATTGCAACCAGGTATTATAGCTTACAGACTACAATTTACGAATTGAAGCTAGTGATTTCACACTATATGAATCAGGTATCAGGAGCCCACACCAAACATACCTAATTACAGTACATCGATCTGTTCAAAGCCGAGCAATCAGTTTCATTCATTCCTGATACTCGTACGACGTCAACGTTTCATCTTTAAAAGCACAGTCCGCTCTACACACATTGTCGTCATGTCGCCGAATCACCAGCTTGTGTCTATTCCGTTAAGCTTTATCACAGTCAACTTACATCCTGCCCTCACTTGCACGCTTTTCTCGCCGCAGAAGACACTCTTTACAAGTGACTCTCCCGCGCTTTCTTTCCGTCACGTTTTCTGCCTTTTTCTTTTTTCGAACTGCTGCAGACTGGAACGGCCTGCCTCATCACATCCCGAAAGTCACACGGCCATGTGCGTTTGAAAATTTCATAGATATTCATTACCTGCCATAAAAAAATGGCTACATGTGCATCTATGTGTATAAGCATTTAAATTTCCTTTCACCCTTTTGCTGTGTATTTTCATGTATTTTGTTTATGCATACGTATGCGAATTCCACCCCTTATGTAATACCCCTGAAGTCAAGGTTGTTTAATAAGTAAAACAAAGAAGTAGTAGAAGAAGAAGTAATTAACTTGGAATTGACTTTGAATCAATCACCGCTTTTTATTTAAACCCTGCCAACCATGGGTAAAAGTTAACTCTTTTTATACTCATTCTTTTACCAAAACGCCTTTTCATGCATTGAAGCTCGGCAATAACAGGAATATCAAAGCATTTTGTCGCACACTTTGGGAACGCATCTTTGAAAACTCGCTTCATCCTCAGAATTATTTCCAAAGGAATATACTTGCGCACACACTGTCTACAATTCGTAAATGGCAATGTGTGCCGCAAAGTAATTAACTTAGAAGTTAACTAGCCAAATTTTGGTAATTACTAGGTCATGCATTTCGATTTCTAGCGCGAAGAATGCCCGCTATTTAGAGTGATTCAGCTTAAGGTGTAATATTTTTACATATGCCTCGAGCGCGTTTTAAAACGTTTCGCTAACGATAAAATTAAAGGACCCCCATAAGAATTTCCCATGGCTCAACCTTGAGAAATGAACAACAAAATTAAATTATGGGGTTGGACGTGCCAGAACCACATGATTATGAGGCACGCTGTAGTGTGGGAAAGGGGAGGGGGACTCCCGATTAATTTTGACCTCCAAGGGTTCTTTATCATCCACTCAATGCACTGTATCCTGGCGCTTTTGCATTTCACCCTATTGAAATGCGGGCGCCGCGGCCGTCTTTTGTTTCCACGATTTCGGACTTAACAGCTCAGGGACGTAGCCACTATACGCCACCCTGACGGGTCCTTGAAAAAAATACGCTGCGCCCTTGTCCCTGAGACACACCTGAAGAGTAAATGTAGGGTTCAGATATTGCACGGTCAACACGCACGTAATTTTGTCCTAGAATACGAGTAGATCGAAAGTCATTTACAAAAATATTGCGGAGACACCCTAACTCTTTAGCTGCGTAAGACGGTGACCGACTTCATTGAAGGTCTTCGAGAGATTGAAGTAGACAGTGTCTACGTAACACCGCGGCGAAACCAAAAGTGCGCTATAGTTAAAGTGAGAACACAGATTCTTCTTAACAGACCATCCTCTCATACACACATGCTGCTGAGGTAACAAATGTTTGTTAGAGTTGTGGGAAGAGATGCATGTGTTGACTATAGTTGCATATACGTTTGCGACACTGCACAACAAGAAATTCGAATGATAATTCGATGTGAGACAGGAATCTCCTACCGTGAGGATGGGTATGACTACAGCTTGCTTCTACACAGCTGGAAAAACTCCAGTGGAATAAAACTCCGCACTGTGGGACACAAACGGTCAAAGCCTTTAACAATAAAAAGAAGGGATACCATCGACACCCAAAGAAACAATTGGCTTCAACTTTTTAATTACCTCGAGGAAATCCGATGAACGCTGAATAGAGGTAATGTATTCATAACATTGGACATGGTACACGACATTGTGACACTTTAATTACCATCAAAAACGTAACACGTGCAAAAAATATTCGGAAACGTATCAGCTACCTGCTTAGACACTGTAAAGGTATCAATTCTGTCATCACTGCAGACGCGCAGGCATATCTTTGGACACGTGCGTGCATTACATTTTGCAAACCTCCTGAAACACTTTGAATTAGTATTTTCACTTTGCTCAAAGTGATTTTCATAAACAAGTTTGCTCGAGCAAAAAAAGTATTTTCTTTTTATCGGAGAGTGGTATTCCTTTAATATTCAGCAAAAGAGTTCAAAGCGCGTGTTTTGTAATTGAGTATCAAAGCGTTTTTTTCGCTGCAGACGTTTCTAACTCTCTCGTGAACCAGTAAAAAAATTGGGGGCTTTTAGCACGTTTTGTGGCGTGTATCTATCAATGGATTCTTCTACTAGCCGCGTTAACTTAGCATCCACTGAATCAGTATCAGTACAAGCTCGGACTTCTGACCGCATCCGAGATTCGATATGTTGATGAAGACCTATGTAGTCCTCTTGATGTTAACCATAAACCAGCCTTAAGGAAACCAGACGTGTTACAAAAGCAAATTTAAATTCAAGCCCGAAAGAGGGATATGAAATAGATGAACTTTTACCAACCAATCCGCAGCTTCAATCACTCTGTCTATTGAAAAACTTGATAAACGTAGGTCGTGCGTGTTTCCGACAAAATGTTTTAAAGCTGCTGCATTAAGAAGTTCATAAAAGGGAGAAACCACGAAGTCTTGGTTGCAGTGACGGAATCACAGCGGTCCGTGATTTACTGCACCGATTCAATACAGGGAAGGTTACGACCACCGTATATTTAGACTCTGCGCTTGCTAAAATCAATATCACTTGAAAGGCTGTCAAAGTGCCTCACGAACGAAGAGCTGTCCAATTTTGGTGGCAAGTAATTTACGATGAGTTAACTGCAACGGTCGCGTGAATGAAGTTTAAAAAAACACATCCTTCCCAAAATTCAAGAGCGGGCTTTCGGTGGGCTTTAAGCTTTCTCGGTACTGATACGAGGACACCGCCACTAAACATTTCATGATTCGTCACATAATATTGGTCACGGCGGACAACAACGCAATATTGAATGAAATAACTTGCATACAGCTAATCAGGGCAATGCTAATTTCAGCAAGGTTTACTATGTGAAAAAATGTTCCTTTTAAGCTGGATGGAAATTCATCAGCCTGTTCTTATATCCACTAGATGACAGCGCCCGTTAATCTTACTCTCTATCGCCATCAGAATTGACAAAGGCTTCCCAAACACGAAACCATTTAATTTTGCCATAAAATAATTAGAATATGCACCCCTCTGGCCTAAGCTCAGGACAGTTCAATGCCTGGAATGCCTCCACGTCTCCAGTTATATCGAAAAAGGCGTATGATGCGAACTTTGTCCGAAGTTTCACACAACACGGTTCTACCCTCTAAAAAAGGTGTGGTTATTTCAAGAACATAATGGATTGTTGTGTCAGGGTCAAGTCGAGAAAGGAACAAGGCTTTCGGCCTAAGATACACACTGTTTACCTTGCATTCTTCGAAGGTTCTTTCAGAAACCCGTTTTTGGCTCCTGGATTTCCGGTCTGAACCCATCCCGGGGGGTTTCCAACGACGTCGCGACCACGCCGTCCGCATCAAAATCCACGCAGTCAGAAGAACTGGTGCACTTTGCATCCCCGAGTTCAGCTGGAATCTTCCATAAACCAGGGCATCGCGAAACATAGGAAATTGAGGTAGCCAGACGTTGTCAGGCTGCTGCACTCGCCCTAATAGCAGATTGCACTGCCACGTTTCCTGCAGCAGTAGACGAGAAAGGAGGGCGTGTCACATTCGATAAGGACGAAGCACCAGCCACACTGCTGTCTAGTCGTGATTGTTCCGAGAGCAAGAAGTTGTTTGCGTTTTCAAACATTTCACTTCTGTCATGAGCATATCCAGCTTGTTTAGAAAACAAGAAAGCGTATTTACAACTTCCGACGAAAGCACGTCACGGTTCTGTGTTGTCTGGCTGAAATTCTGCGCTGTTGGGCTTCCTGGGCCAGCAGCACCGTCACTTTCACGTTGCTTGAATGACCACCGAATACAGGACTGGCACTTCAAAATGCTCTGTCCCGTTTCTATAAAAACGTTGTGTTCGGGGCTCACGTTGGCACACTTGCAATGGAAGAGCTTTTTGGAGCGGCAAGAACAGTGCAAGAACTTATTTTTTTCGTAAATGCTACTCGATCAGGACCCACATACATTATTTGGTGGCTAGTCTTGTACAGGGGGGGGGGGGGGGGTTATTGATTTGCAGTTGAGCGACTGTTCACTCATGGCAGCAGCAGAGCGCATTTTCATGCGTCTGCTCGCATGCGGTGCCCAGCACGGATGCGAGCGCGCACACAAAAGAGTTAATTTTAGAGCGCAGCTGTTACATGCGCATTCCTGCGTAGATCGTCGGCGTCCTCGGCGTAACCGAGCGAACGAGCACAACAAATGACGAAAGAGCGAACGCGGAGCCCAGCGGAGAAAGAAAGACGGCAATAACGAAGAGAGCGAAGAGAAGGAAAGCGGGGGAGGGAGAAGAAGAGCGTAGTACCGCGCCAGACGCGTTGTGTGGCGGCGACCGCTACGAGATGGCTCCAGAGCAACGCACCGTCGTTTGTTCACCGATGACGTCATCGATAAGGCATGCGGCGAGCACGTCCACTGATACCATATATGGAAACAAAGCATTGCATGAGTGGAGGTCTCACTGCGGCGGCTGCGGTGAATCGCGCCCACGCGTCACCCACGCGCTGCCTCTCGCGATTTCCCGATAATCGATGGGGTCGCGGCAGCACTTCTCTCCGTTTGCAACGTTCCGCACGAGACAGATTATCTGCACCAGCCAATATATCGCGAAGTGAAAACACGTGCAGAGCTGCGCTCAACTTTCGCATTATGGGGTATCCTAATCGTCAGTGATTTTTTTTATTTATTTTTTTTTTTGATAACTACTCAGGTTCGCCATTCGGGAGGACTAATAACCATTTCTGCATTCGGCGGAAACTGGCCGGTGGGCATTTTATTGTGACCAAATCATTACGCGTCGTTGTGATACACATATGCGCGATAAAAGTGAATTCAGTGTGGATGGCGATCAGTAGGGAGTGAAATTACGCCTTGCAGGTTTAGAATAGAGACCACTAATTTGAGAGAGTGGAATTCCGAGCGTAAAATTCTGAATAAAGTGGCGATTCAAGGACTTCAATAATATGCGAATGCCTACAAGTTAATAGGCAAGCAATAACGATCCATTTACCCCGGCACAGGTGTATTAATAACCAAGAAATTGTTCAGCTAATGATAAGCAACTAAGTAAAATGACACATCACACATCACCGTCTTCGTCTTGGAGTTTTGCTTCAAACACGTTAGGCGTGACTTCACAAACGCAATGTCAGGTCAAAGCATACGACTTAGCCGGTATACTACTGTCTGGCGAAATACTTTCCGTGTCGAGTAAATGACGTTCTAAAGAATAGACCTTCACAAATTGACATTTATACCGCTTTGATAGTAGCATCCCAGCTCACAACCTCAGCCTAAATTGCACGCGAATACAGCAGCTGTACTGTTCAACTGGTGTGATCCTGCCAGAGAATATATATATATATACCAGGAAAAGCGATTCTGGGTCCGTGTAAATATTCACAGTGAAGTAGACGCGTGTATGAAGCGGTTTATTGACGTTTCGGCCGGGGTCCGGCCTTCATCAGCTGATGAAGGCCGCACCCCGGATATATATATATATATATATATATATATATATATATATATATATATATGCGCCTAGCTACAAGCCCACCTAGTAGCGCACAGCAGTAGTAGCAGCCATGCCAAACTCGGCATAATAGGAAAAGAAATATTTGCTTTAAAACGAGGTGCTCGTTCTTCAATGCTTCGTGGCGCTTTGCACCCGACTAATTGGCTGAGTTCGTTGCTTCAATTGTGATTAAAAAAAACAGAACTCCAGAATTTCAAACAAAGAGTCTTTTCTTTTTAGTCTCCGACAATATTCGCCTTTCTAAATAATGAAAGTGAAATCCGAAAGACGTACCACGGCTCTGATGTTGCATTTTCTTCCTTCCTTTCTTCGTTATTTATTTTAATTCCTTTGGGAAGGAGGATTCAAAGTCTCTTTCGTCGACTTTAGGGAATTTGTAGTCTTAGTTGGGATTAGGAGGTATCTCAGTCGGTTCTATGGACGCTGCTGTAAAAAAAAAAGAAAGAAAGCTTATGCGTGTTTTTCAAGACGGTGAACCGAAGCGCAAGTGATGAATTGCTCTCTAATGGTGTTCGCTTGCACAGACGGGATAAGAATCAAACTGGTTTACTTGGCGACCACTTTTTTTGGCAATAAATAGACAAATGAAAAAAAAAAAAACCTACTGGATGCACATGCGTAACTTCACCAAACATTTCAAATGGTTCTCCTTTATTCTCGCTCTTGGGTCCGTTATGAGTGCGCGTTTTGATTGTGACAACACAAATGGCAAAAAAATTGCAGTTTCACCGGAAAGCCGACGCATCGATTACGATAGCAAATAACTAGATAACTACACGAGCTAAGAATATTAGTTTCATGGGCAGTATAAACTTGTATTCGCTTACTAACTAAAGTAACAAGCACGGTATAACTTCTGCACAGGTGAACATGAACACATCTCGCTCGATGACCGCGGAAACTTGTCAAAACGCTTAAGTGATGACGCGCGGGAGCAGCAGTGAGCTAATTGACCTTCGTGCCGTCTCTCCCTTCAATGTGAACTAAACATCGAAAGCACATCGCATACGAAACTACCGGCACTCGGCGAAGCTACCGGCACTCGGCGGCACTCGGCAGATCGCCTTGAAGATAAAGCCCGCGCGGGTGCGTACTTTTTCCACGTCGCAGGGGGCTCTCAAGATACAGCACCCGCGCGGCTGCTGCTGGAGTAGCCCCCCCGCCCCCTTTCTCGCCTCCCCCTTACGTGCCCTCGAGCGTGACAGAAGAAGCGCGCTTCCTTTCTCCCTCGCGCGCGTGAGATTGAGCCGCTATCTTTGGCTGACCATCGCAGGCTTTCACTCCACCTCACGGCGACGTCCCCGAACACGTTCACTACCACGTCCGCCTCAGAAATCCCGGCCGCGGCGGCCGCATTTCGATGGAGGCGAAATGCAAAAACGCCCGAGTGCTTGCGTTGTAGTGCAGGTTAAAGAACCGCAGGTGGTCAAAATTAATCCGGAGCCCTCCACTACTGCGTGCCTCATAATCAAAACTGGTTTTGGGCACGTGCAACCCCGGAAAGAAGAAGACACGGCAGAAATGCGCTTGGAGTGTCTATATATTTGCTGTCGCATTAAAAAAATGCAAAAAGGTGCAGCCGACTTGTCCCACCTTGCGGAAATACAGCCCTATTTCCGGTGAGGCTGTTTCTTTTGAGCAGTTCCCTAAAAAAAATCGGTTTACTCCCATTAAATCGCACACTAGAAAACGTAGCCCAATTATAAGTCCCCCGTTTGCAGCCTGGCCTCCATAGAATACTTCAGAATGCTCGATCGGTTATTAATATTTAGGAAAGTTGGTACGTTAGTAGTAGTAGTAGTAGTAGTAGTAGTAGTAGTAGTAGTAGTAAAACTTTATTATAATCAGAAACCGGACAGGCTCCTACCCCAGTCCACAGAGGGGGTAGGGAGTTAAAGACGAAGTTTGTCCAGCAGGGTGGTGCCCCTATTCCAAGGCCCCACTAGCGCGGGCCATCCGCTCAGCTCGTTGGATCAGTCGTAGCTGATCTTCCAGGGCCGGGCTAGACAGCAGCGCCTCCCATTCGTTCCACGTGCCGTTGGTACTTTACCGACACACTTTTAACTTACATCGTCATCAGTGATAATGGTCCACCCATTTTCACAGAGCTGGATCCACGGTGGCGGTTATAGTTCTACTACAACTCTGGGGTAAATTCTGCGCCATAAGTGAACCACATAATTTCAACTTTGCCTACAAATCAGCCGTGACCTCACCTCTGTTTCAACTAAACATCAACAAGGCGACTATTTTAGTAAGGTAGAAATATGGGCGACTAGGAAAGGATGCATACTTAATAATCAGCGCGAAAACAACTGAAGACACAGAGGTAGAAGGATACAGGATGAGCGCTGTCTAACAACTGAAATTTATTGAACAATACGCTTGAAAAAGAAAACCAACAACCTGCGTGCGCATCAATTCGAAGTCACGTGGAAATAGTTATTAAGCAAGTGCGTTTGGCAATCTAACAAAACGACAGATGGCTCGGATACGAAATCACCGTGCAATCTTTTTATATGGAAGGCTTCACGAGCCCTTGTGTCTTTGTGCTTGACGATGATATCAGTTCTTTTGAAGTAAAGACTGTAACCACAAGATCTACATTCTTTCAAAAACACGTTTTGTTGACCGGAAGGAAAATAGCCCAACTTCACGTTCTCGTGCAGTCATCACATACGGTGCGCGCAGAGCCCCAGCGGTAAACGTGGCGAAGTTAATGAAAAGGAAAAAAAAAAAGCTGCGCTACAGAAAGGACAAAGCGTGCGAGATGACAAATCACGCTGAGTTTATGTGACCTTCTTTTCATCTCTTCGGTAAAGTTGCTGTTTTTCGTCTTGTCCACACGTGTTGTGTTATGCTAGCGTATTCGTTCAAAGGAGCTTTTTGTGGAGGTCTTCATCTTATCTGGAGGCATCTGGATTGTCTCTTGGCATTGCTGAAACCACCCCAAAAGCTTTATTCGGAATGAATCACGCGAGACGAGATCCGAAGCGAGTTGATGTAGATACATTATGGCGGTTGCAGCTAGGGTGCTCGGCAAAATATTTGCATGACCCATACTCCTGTCCATCATTTTCCGTATAGCGGTATCTGATATTTAATATATCAACAGAAAGACTTGATTTACTGTAGACGGAACCATTATAACGATAACTTCAATCACATTGCAAGTATCTTTAAAGTGCTCTTCTCATATTCTTGGCCAGTAACATATAACCCAGTGCTACAGCGGAGATTTTCAGATATTAGCGGTGTAAAAACCTGCATCGGTGACGGGAACAATTTCCTGTCACTTGGAATTGGTAAATGAGAAAAAAAGCATATTGAAAATCCGTGTCTTTTCTTAACGTTGCCCTGGTGACGGCAACTCACTCGATTGTTTCCATTAGACATATTGCCTTAATATTAGCAAACAACAATGTATATCATTCAAACGTGCCCTGGCATAGTGAAATGAGCAGTTAAGAGGCAGCGAACGGAGTAATGCCATTCAACACGTGTAAGAGGCTGTAGAGAATTTGCAAATACTCTTCGTGTCACTTTTGCTTTAGGCCGCACTTGTGAGGTCACATAGCCGGATGGTGATCGAACACCCAGCGTCCATTACCTGAATGAACTTTTGCCTCCCTGTCTACAGTGCTATTTTGACTGTATGTGTTCGAATCTTCCGGACGCGTTTTACGCAACCAGAGTGAACAGCTGTTGCATGAATGCATGCAATTGCATAGATACTGTGCAACAGCATTCAACTCATCACTAACTAAAATGGCAGCATTTTTTTGTTTAAAGGACGCGTCATTTTCTTCATTTCAAGAATATACTTTTCTTTTTCAAGGATATGTCCCTAGGTGTCCTCGTCTCAACCTTATAGGCTTACTCCGTCGGATATTGCTGAAAGCTCCCGTAAGTGGCAATGCAAATAGTATATCGTAGCAGGCCTACAACTCTGCCGTGCCTTTCCAGCGTTCGAGCGCCTCGGAAATAAACAGCCTTAGAATCAGCATTGCAAATAGTATCCGCTTACAGTTCGACATCCGAGCTACTGCGACAAAGTGTGCACTATACGCGTATTGTGTCTCGTTGTGGACCCACGTGCAAAGGTTCTTTTACCCCTTTTACTTCATGCTAAATTGTTTCTTTGTTTTTAAGGCCTCCGTAAGACAAAAGGAAGGCAGGAAGTAGACTGGAAAATCTAGAATGTCTGACAGCCTACCCGTCGACGCAGAATAATATGAATTGCAATCTACCATCGTCGCAGAAGGACTTTTGCTGGCCGAGATTTGGGATTCGCTGTGTTGTGTGACACGATATCTTCGGGAGTGCTTGAAAAAAACAACGGAACAAACAAAACAAGCTAAACAAGAAAGAACACGGAGAAAAAGTGAGTACGGTAGCATTATTATGTCGTTCAAAATCAAGGCAAATCCATGTCACGTGTCTAAGCCCTTCGCTACAAATATTTTGGATTCTGAGAATGACCTCTACTTCAAGTGCGCAGACGGTGCAGCTATGCGAGAAGCATCTGAGTTAGTTTCTATTATAGTTGTTGCCGTGTCTTCCACAGCCCTACGTCCGAAGGACTGAGTCGGCGGTTATTGCGGAAAGGGCACAGGAACATGCAGTATAACACTTTTACTTGGTGTTTCGTGTAGATTCATTCGGTTCACTTTAGTTTCAGATATTTGTTGCAGAAAGTTATGCTAGATAAAAGATTGTTACCAAAGTTAGTTGAAGGAACTATGGCACTGCTAATGTTCAGCTACCGTGGAAACTACGGTTATTGTAATGGATTGTGTGATCTTGGTGTTGCGGCTTCAAATGTTTTTGTGCCGATATTTACTGATCTTCATCTTTCTAAATTTTCTAACAGTACGCATAGTTTTCTAAACACTATATACAAGGTAACCACGTGTAATCTCATCATTGCAAACTGTTGCCCTCTCATCACAATAGTTTGCTGGAAATGATAGATTTGCAAACTTGCAAAGCCGTTTGAAGCCAGAAAGACGAAGCTCAGGCCAATCCATGTACTGACAATCGTTCCCTTGCTGGTTTGCAGCTACAGAAGACACAAATGCTCGAGCTGCTCTAATAATATTTAAGGGAACTCTATGCTATATTGTAGCCAAGGAGCCACAAGAGGCATACGTGAATATCTTGGCAAAGATCTACAAAGATTCCACAGCTACCTTGGTTCTCCACAAGAAAAGTAGAAAGTCACCTATCAAGAAAGAGGTCAAGCAAGGAGACGCAATCTCTTCACTGCTATTCACTGCATGCTTACAAGAAGTGCTCAAGCTCTTAGACTGACAAGGCTTAGGAGTGGGGATCACCGAGGAATACCTCAACAGCCTTCGGTTTGCAGATGACAATGTGCTATTCAGCTACACTGGAGATGAACTGCAACAAATGACTGAGGGCCTTAACCGAGAACGTGGAGGATTAGAGTTGAAGATTAATATGCACAAGACAATGTTCAATAGGCCGGCAAGGAAACAAGAATTCGGAATCGCCAGTCAGCCTCTAGAGTCTTTAAAGGAGTACGGTTATCTAGGTCAATTGCTCACAGGGGACCCTGATCATGAGAAGAAAATTACAGAAGAATAAAATTGGGTTGGAGTGCATACGGCAGGCATTGCCAAATCCTGACTGGGAGCTTAGCACTGTTGTTGAAAGAAAAGTTAACAATCATTGTATTCTACCGCTGCTAACAAACAGGGGCAGAAACTTGGAGGTACCAATAAGCTCGAGAACAAGTTAAGGACCACACAAAGAGCGATGGAACGAAACATCATGTGGATCCACGCGCTGAGGGAATCAATGTAAGTGAACCTTTCAGTGCTGTTTGCTTTGATTGAGGATAATTAGCGGTGATGTTGCCAGCAAATGTTTAATTTTTAACCGTTTAGTGCAATACGAGAGTGGTGAGTCGACATTAACCGTTACCTTGCGTGCACTACTGTTTGTCTGCGTAGTACACAGAACACACAGCGACACGTGTTGGCTTGAGGGGTTATTGTGTGCCATTGTTCAAAACCTCCGAGAAGGTTACCATTCTGATTGCCTCGTGCACCAATTCAATTTCTTGGTGGAACTGTTAAACTTTATTGAAATATGGGGCTGCACGCGGCCAAAACCACAATCGTATTATGAAAAATGCCGTAGTGCCAGACTCTGGATTAAATTTAACTTCCCCCCCCCCTAGGGTTCATTGACATGCACCTAAATCTAAGTACACGAGCGTGTTGTAGTTCGCTCCCGTCGAAATGCGGTTGCTGTGCCCGGCACCGAACCCGGGACCTCGAGCAAACCATAGCCGCAAAGCTGCCGCAGCGGACGCACAAATGTAGATTTGACGTGCGGCCGCTTACGTTGTGTCACCTAGAAGCTACGCTGCTTTAATTTGGCTTTGCGTCTGCATGTCCTGCATCAGTTGTCGGTTTGACCAATTTGCAAGGTGTTTCTTTTCAGAAATAGCAGAAACGTACCGTACCGTGCCTTGAACTTCAATTTTTCTAGTTTGTCCGCCACCGCTGTCATGTCTGTAATACTATCGTGTTCTTGCCTTCTTACGTTGCCATATCCCTCTCCCGCCCTCCCTCATGTATGCGAGCAGTAGCAAGCGAAGAATGACAAGGTTGTTCATTCGTTTCGGGACTGCGTCGGTCCTACCAATTCTCTGTCTCCTCTCTCTACCTCCTGTCTACCATCTATCTACATCCCCTCTGGACAGTTGCATGTTAGCACAAAGGTAAGCGCTGCAGCTGCAGGGGGGCGGTCACGGGTAATTGCAGCAGTAAGGAGGCTATGTGGCTATACCCCGGGAGCTCCAAAGGCCATTGTGGCAACGCGATGGAAAGGTCCAAACGAGTTTCATGTGT
>NC_051163.1:40381192-40461191 GCF_013339745.2 Dermacentor silvarum
GGGAAACATTCAGCCAGGACCGTTATGACGTAGTCTATTGCGTTCGTTTGGGTTGCTACACAGCATAATGTATCAATAAAACTAAATGTAAGCACGCAAGTCCATTTCACGCAGATACGACAAAAGCGACATAAGAAATGTATTGTTCAGGTGTCCTCGTTCATTGTCTTCAGGCTACTCTCTTCTAAACTTCACACCTCTAAGTACACCTTCGATGATTGCCTTTGCCCCAGAGGACGTGCAAAGTAGATGGCTGGCATCCGCTGCGGAGCCAAGAGTGGAGCCCTTCGGACACTGGGCATTGTCGTCACATGGCAGGCCCCAAGTAGAAACGATAGCTGGTGTTGGGGCCGCCCTGACCTGAAGTATCCGGAGAGAGACGTCTTCGACCCCGGAAGGATAGTGAGGAGGAGAGCAGACACGCGGTGCGAGGAGGTCCCGTGTGACCTGCCAGAGGATAGATTTTCGGGCAACGAGAACAGAGCGAGGTCCTAGGGAAAGGAAAGAACAGGAGTTGCAGCCGGCGAGAAAAAGTCTCTCGTATTAATCTGCTGTCCTGAGAAAATTGATGTGTGCTTCAGATCTCGTAACGCGCAAATACTTGGATTTCCTCATACACAATATGTCGTTTCCAATCATTCAGTCTGTGTTGAGGCGATCCCGTAGCGATCATTATAGAACACCCCCCCACCCTGCACCCCGGTGGCTTAGAAAAGTGACTATGGGACGGTACCGCACGGGTGCAATTTCAATTCATTTCAAACGAAAATGTAAATCTGCTCGGATGACCTAAAAACTGAAGAAATTGCATGTGTTGAGGTCCATGAAGTCGACCGCTGAAGGCCTGCACCAAACGTTTACCGAGGTCAAAGGCGCATAACCCTGCCACATATCGGCCCTAACAGCCCATACTGTGTACACCTTTATAATTTTTATATAGCTCTACATTCATTGTGAAGGAGAATGATCGAATGTATTTCTTTATGTGTGAACAGGATGGAAAATGTTGAAGAAAAAGCAATAGTTTGCAACAGTAATTACTGAAAACAACAAAATTCATGGCCTTCTTACGCAAGTGCCTCAATTCATGAGGTAACTATCCATACGAGTTACGTTTGAGCGTCCAAGAAATTATTAAGTAATGACCTCGAAGTTCAAACGACAGACGTGAAACAAGAAATCAGTGTTGATTCAGTATTATGTAGAAACATCGGCGCCATAAAAGAGGTAAGTAAATTATCGGCGGCAAATTGAGAGAAACTTAAGAGCACAATTAAAAAATATGGCGCAAAACATAGGGGCTCAAGGTCGTCTGGCTTCCGAGGATTAAATGCGGCCATCATAACGCGATGGCGGAGAACAAATTTACTCTGTCTAGTGAGAATATCTGCAGATCACAATGTTCCTATGTTGCCGTCTGAAAATTGTTCCATGGCTCACACAGCTATTCTCGTAGCGCTACGAACATATCTTGCCGGCAACAATGGCTGTACTAGCTCCCAGCCACCATTATTAATAAAACCGAAGTAGGCATGGCTACACTTTTTCACGTTCTAAGGCTGCTCTAATCTGAGGTTTTCATTACAGCACTATATTCAACACGTGCCGTAGGAAGGGCTTGCCAAGGAGATTCGCATGCTACTGAGTTTTCTTGCTCGGCTTCTGGATAAGGGCACGTGGCTGATTAAGCACGCATTTAGGCTTTCCTATGCCACTCGTTCACCCGCAATATTCGTTCCCTGAAAGCTCAGGCACTCCTTATTGGGGCCGCTCAGAGGTATGTGATTCTCATACCAGAAAAATGTTTTAGGTTACCCGGTATGAAGCTTTCATGAAAGCCGTTAATCTAATACGCGTGCTCCTCTGTTATAGTCCGTGTATAAAAACCACCATACAATCTTAATGCCGTTCTACATGTTCTACTAAACTAAATAAATGGAACGTTTAAAAAAATTGTTACATTTAGTTGTTGGAGCCTATGTGAAGTGAGATTAATATATTCTACTTACTTAGTTGAACTAATGGGGAACGAGATGAAAGAGTGTACTTTTAAACTCCCAAAGCTGACATTAAACCCAAGGTATGCTTGTTTTCAGTAGACGTGTACGTGATCGCGTCTACACTTGCACAAGCCCATTACGTGTGTTTTGTAAGGTTTAATACGTCCTGGTGTAACACAGTTTACTCATTTATTCCGGGGCGAACGTTTACCCGAAGAATGTTTTGCGTTGTTCTCTTGGCATTTACAGTGAAGGTCTAGAGAACTAAACGTTGAATCTTTTGCACTCTTTCCAATATTACTTCTGTGGGAAACGGTATTCTGGTTTTGCACTCGAGAACAAAACTAATACATCCTTTCTCACTGGCGCTACAAAATACTTGTACACGCCGTTTACGAACTGTCATCTCATTCGGAAAGCTTGCGTATTAATAGCTCCACCTTCACAATTGAAAATTTCGGTAGGTGTAGTTTACAGCAAGCAAACCTGAGATAAACCAAATGGAACGAGAAGCGACGACAAAACAGGCACCACTCCCGCACAATACAAGCCGGAACACGCGAAGTCAAAAGCGAGAAAGGGGCGAGAGGGTGTGTAAGCATGGCTAATTCGGAGGACGAACTACTGAGACACAAGCTAAGGCACGAGAAGTGACAGGACACAGCGCTACTTGCATGTGAAAGTTTATCCGAAAGGTTAGACATTATATACATCCGACATGTCCTACATATCCTACGTCATGAAACGTTGTCAAATAGATCAGGTAAAAACAAAGAAATATTATTCGGTGTTTGCCAACACCGTTTAGGTAGCACAAGGCCTACGCACTCCGATGATGACGTCATGCTAATTGGCCCTACTGCCGTAGAATCTAATAGGGATGCTTCCGCGTAAGCAACAGTGATTTTGACGTCACCGCTTTTGTCACACCAGCCTTGGCAATGTAAATTTCGGGCCAGGTAACGTGACGTCATAGATCGGAGTGCGTGGGCCTGTGCTGTCTAGGTGGTGTTGTGTTAGCACGCCAAGAACTGCCACGTGTAAGCCGCAGCTAGAAAAGCCACTTCAGTATCGTGAAGCGCTATAGAAACATGGCTGACGCGCCCTGTTCCCTTTTTCTTTATGTCGTGGGCTTCTACAGCTTCTCTTGTCGTTTGATATTTGCGCTTATCAAGGACTGTTGCTTTTTCCAACTGGTTTGTGCATTTATCTTTCCACTTGCAATCTAGTACATGCATTGCGAAATGCGTGTGCGCATTTCCTTTTGTGGAATTCAAATGGCCCTTTAGCCTGGTCTTGAGACCTCTGCCGGTCTGGCCCACATTTGTATGCCCACACGAGAAAGGCACAGAACACACGGCTGAAATTGAGCAAGAGATGAATTGGTTTGCATGTTTAACACTGCAACCAGACCGATTGCTTGCATCTGTATTGCAGCAGTTCAATCTTTCACGACGCTACACTACTACACTTTCACTACATAGGTGAACAAATGTTCGCGAGTTTGTTCAGCTCGTTACCATGGCGCGAAACTCGTTTCCTCGGCGAAGAACAAGCTCGCTAGCATTTGTTCAGCTGCTCGCAGGCGTACCGAAAGATTGATCAGCTGCATCACAGATGCAAGCAATCGGTCTGGTTGCAGTGTTAAACATGCAAACAAGTTAGTTTCTTGCTCAACTTCAGTCGTGTATTCTGTGCCTTTATCGCGTGGCATACGGCAAAACCGGCAGAGTTCTCAACAGCTGGCTGAAGGAGCATTTGAATTATACAAAATTAAATGCGCACATGCATTTCGCAATGCATGTGCGAGACTGCAAGTGGCAAGATAAATGTAAAAAGTTGTAAAAAGCAACAGTCCTTGGTAAGCGAAAATATCAAACGACAAGAGAAGTTGTTGAAGCGCACGACAAAGAAAGAGGGGGCAGAGTGCTTCAGCCATTCTTCTATAGCACTTCAGGATACTGAAGTAGCTTTTCTAGTTGCGGCTTAGACGTGGCAGTTTTTTGGCGTTCTAACACCGAATAACATTCTTCGTTTTTACCTGCTCTTGGTGATGACGTTTGATGACGTAGGACAAGTCGGGTGTATATATAGTCTCTAACCTTTCGAATGAGTATTCAGTCGCAAGTAAAAAATTATATAATTGGGTTTTACCTGCCAAACCCACGACTTGATTATGAGGCACGCCATAGTGGGGGACCGCAATATCTACACAGCAGGCGCCGATTATTTAGCGCGTATTAAAATCGGTGTGCGTGTACGTGTTGATAGGATCTTGAAAGCATGTTGCACGCAATGATATCTGACTTTGCGAGCATAAAAGGGAAGATTCCGGTGTACTAACTCAGGTGCACATTCCGGTAGTGGCTGATGCAATTATGGGCACATGGCTTAAGTACTTGAATAGCACTATTCGCTGTAAATGGGAAGACAAAGCTTTATTTTTTGTGTGTAGAAACGATGACCCAATACATGTTGGTCATAATACGTATACTGGTAATGTATAAAACTAACAGGCAATAAATAATACGAAGCATAACTGTTGGTGTTCATATATAACGCGACTAAAACAAGCCGAGAAAATGTGACTAATTATGTGAGCAACACCATTAATGGAGATGCAACTCAAAATGTGTCAAGGAATCGTGTGTTGCTGTGTATTAAGAAACACTTCTGGTGAGGTATACTGTTAAAAATGAATAATTTGAACAGTTATGTGGTGTTAACGAAGTAATTTCTGTGATGCGACTGTGGTGTAGTAATGTAACCTGTTGAAACTTAGTACTTCAAGACTTATTTGAACCCACTTTTGATACGACGGTCTGAGCAATAGTTTTTGTCACTGGAGGTCCACCTAACCAGTCGCATCGAATGCATTGTTCCTATGAAGCTGTTGAACATTCAGGTTGGTTTTGGCTTGTACGTTGTTTTGATGTTCGTTTTAGCAGTGACCTATACTGTACATCAAACAGTCATTCTAAGGAAAACATCAACTATTGTGTTTCGTGAAGCGCGCATTAAAATTTTGCTTCGTGGCACATATCAATATTTTTTACTACAGAGTTCAAGTAGACGTAGGCATCCCTCCACGCAGCCCATGATACGAGCGTATTGAGACACACATTACAAGCCAATCGAAGCTTCATTTTCTGCCATTTTTTATTTTCATGCACTAAACCGCTCACTAACTATGCATAAATTCAAACACCTAATTTTGTGCTTTCACAGGACGTCGACGCAGTGATGTGAAAAGCACGAAAGCGTTTTGTGATGCTTGTGGAGGGAAGGCATGGCGATGACAGATGTATGCACGCGCAAGTACGACTCAATACTGGATTGGCTAAGAATGACAACGTACTGAGTAACAGACATTAAGGCTTTCGCCTTAATGTCTGTTACTCAGTACGTGGTAGTCTCGTACATCGTGGAAGTCATACATCGTCACGTACATGTCTCGTTTTGAGGTGACCTTGAAAAAAGTGGAGCCAAAAATCGGACAAGTAATCGGTAAAAAATCTATACGATAAATTGATAACTCAATAAGAAAATTACATACCCCATAAGATTATATATCAATCAAACTGTAATAACAGGAGGAATATCGTCATCATCATCATCAGCCTATTTTCATGTCCGCTGCAGGACGAAGGCCTCTCCCTACGCTCTCCAATTACCCCTGTCTTGGTTTAGCTGATTCCAACTTGCGCTTGCAAATTTCCTAACCTAAAAACCCCACCTAGTTTTCTGCCGTCCTCGACGAGTGAGCTAAGATGAGGAACATAAATATCAATAAATGATCATTAGAGTGACTAAAGAGTTAAGATAATTAGCATGAAAAGCGGAAAAATGCGTCTAAAAACTGGAAAAGTGGCCTAGAACCGAGAATCAATGATAGTAATGGGTAAAGATGATATTGATAAAAAATGGGTATACGGAGAGGTGAATGAGGCGGGTTAACAGTGAATTGATTGTGAATTATTTGGGTTTAGGTGGGTGATAGGAGTCAAACTAAAGGTAAGGATGAGATAGAGTGAGCTAACATAATGAAGAGTAAATGCGAGTGAATTAAGAGTGAATGAAGGGGAATCATGTGGTGATAGGGTGAATCAAGAGTGATGAAAATTATAAATTTGGAGTAATAGAACAAAGCAACTGGGACGGAAGTAAAACCAAGATGACAGAGTGAATCAAGGTGAACCAAGCAATGATAGGGTGAATCAAGAGTGAATAAAGTGTGAATTAAAAGTTATTTAGGGTTTAGGGAGCGGCAGAGTGACTTGTAAAAATGTATGTGAGATTTGAGTGACCAAGTGAGTTTGACTCAGCAAAAAAAAAGGGCCGAGTCATAGTTCGAGTTTGGTGAATAAAGGATGACTTGCAAAATTAGCTTCCCACAATAGGGGTTGGGAGTGACGATGGCACAGGAAGAAAGTGGCCATCGTGTCATTGAGTTAGCAACGCTCGGGCGTTCGCCTCAGGCTTTCGCCGTAGCATTCGATACGGTCCCTCATGATAAATTAATTCTAAAACTTGAAAATGCAGGAATCCCTCAGATGTTTATCTCTTGGGTTTCTGCTTATTTGTCTAACCGGAAACAATTTGTTGAGATAAATGGCGAAAAATCGGGCTGCCTTCCGGTCACATCGGGTGTTCCCCAGGGCAGTGTACTCGGTCCTCTTCTTTTTATTCTATATATTAATGATATTGTAAACACGGTTGAAGGTGGTGTACAAATTCAATTATTTGCCAATGATTGTGTGCTCTTTAAAGATATTGTTTCTCTCCATGATCAAACTAGTTTATGTTGTAGTTTAAATAATATTCTTGCATGGTGCAGGTGCTGGGGAATGACACTAAACACAGATAAAAGCGTACTACTGCGAATGACACATAAGAAATCACCCTTGCTTTATACATATAAGTTAGGTCCATCACCTCTTTTTTTTTAATTAAATGTATTTAAGGAGAGGTTGGTGCCTATATGTGGCGCCGGCTACTCCTCTTCTCTTGCATGATAGTTGTCCTCAGAATGTTGTCAAAACTCATATAACTCACAAAACTCACAAAACACATGTACGAACGTTCACGTAGAAAATCCTAACTGAAATATAAATAAATGTTCGCACTACAAAAGAGTTCACATAACATAAATACTCACAAAACTGAAGTGTTCACACACAACACATGAGTTCACAAAGCATAAATGTTCTCAAAACCAAGTTCACAAAGATGATGTTGGGCACTTGCGAATTAGGTCCCTCTTGAATGCCGTGCTCTAATTACAACAGTCTTGTGCGCAGACACAAATGCCACATGAACACGAAGACACAGTAAACATGTAATCAAGAGTGCCTGCTAATAATAACAATACCAGCAATAACTAATATCCGACTCAGTATTCTTGTGATATTTTTGATTCCTGCAAAAATTGTACCAAGGCGCGCGCAGCGATGTTTTGTTGTTTTTCTGTAGGCCATGGACCCAAAATTTTTCCTATGGATAGTGGTCGTCTGTCCAAGCCACGTAGTTTTTCTGAAAGCTTCTTACGGGAAGCGTCATGTTTTTTACAGCGTAGAAGAAGGTGTTCTATGTCTTCTTCAGCCTCTCCACATGAGCATGTAGCACTATTAGTTTTTCTTATCCTATACAGGAAGCTTTTAGTATAGGCAGTGCCTACACGAAGCCTATGTACTGTTGTTTCAACCGATCGGTTAATTTTAAACGGAATATTGAATTCTATTCCGGGATCAATATTACATAATCGAGAGTTCTGCGCATCATTTATGAACCAAGTTTCCTTGGACAATTTACCGCATAGTTTGTTCAATAAACAACGCGCGTCACTCATTGTTAGAGGAACTAGTGATAATTCATTCTTTTGATGAGCCTCACGAGCCATTTGATCAGCCGTTACATTTCCTATGATTTCACAGTGACTTGGAATCCACTGGAAAGCTATGTCATGTTGCAGATCTTTCGCTGTGGCATATGTCTTCTGTATTTCATATGCCAATGTGCTGTTTCTTTTTCTTAAGCTGATTTCATTTAGGCTCAGCAATGAGGGTTGCGAATCACTCAGAATTACCCAGCGAAGAGGTCCTGAATGCTGACATATGTAACGTAAAGCAGAAAGTATTGCGTAAAGTTCTGCCGTTGTGGACGTTGTAAATTGGCAAAGCTTATAAGATTTTTTCTCTTGGTATGTAGGTATATAAAACGCTGATGTAGAGCTTTGTTTCCAGCATGATCCATCGGTATATACGTGAATGCGATCTACGTAGTTAGTGTAAAGATGTGATAAAGTTAATTGCTTTATCGCAACTACGGGCATATCACATTTACGACCTACTCCAGGAATTGAAGTGACTATTTCTGGAATTGTAAGTCGCCATGGGGGATGAGTTGCGCATGCAGGCCAGTATTCGTAAGCAGGTAGTAAGTTTTTGCACCGCCGTATTTCATCATGTATGCGTGCACCGGTTCTACCTTGAAGGTTTTGGCATAATGGATGATTAGCATGTTGTGTTGCTAAACGAAAAAAGTGACGACAAGTTTCCGTAAATCTTAGTGCATGAAAAGTTGGTTGGCGGGACTCAGCAATTACCAAAGCACTGGCAGATGCACGGGAAACACCAAGACATATGCGAAGGCTTCTGGCCATTAATCTTTGAATGGTTTCCTCTAGATTACGGGATATTCCATGTAGTACAGGAGCAGAGTATGCTATTCTTTGTCTAATGATCGCCGAGTGAATGCGTAATAAAGAAGAGGTTGAACTACCCCATCTCACTCCAACAAATCGACGAAGAATGTTGATTAGGGAGTTGACTTTCTCCTCTAATGCTTTTATTTGGGGAGCCCATGATAACCGTCTGTCTATAATAATACCTAAGAACTTGTGTTGTCGCACAAGTTGCAAACGCTGAGAGTCTAGCACAAGTTGGAATCTCTTGAGGCACTTCCTTGTAAAAGGAAGTACAGCAGTTTTCTCAAGTGAAATAATCATACCTCTACTTTTCAAAAAATCATTAATCACTGTTAGGCCAGCTTGTAACGTTTGCTGAACGGCTTGAGTACTCGTGTCAGAAGTCCATATGCACAAGTCGTCTGCATATAGTGAATAATTCAAGGTAGCAGGCAAGATATGGGGTAATTCAGCCATAACACAGTTAAATAAAAATGGACTGAGTACACTACCTTGTGGAACGCCTTGATTCACTTTATGCTCTGTGCTTTTGCCATCAGCAGTTTCAATATAGATTTTCCTGTCTCTTAAGAATTCCGCAATCCATCTCAGTGTTCGGCCAACTATGCCCAACTGAATTAACCCATGCAGTACGTGAGTGTGGCTGGCTGTGTCAAATGCACGCTTTATGTCTAGAAACACTGCAATGGTGACTCTTCCACAGCTCCTCTCGTGATCTACGTATGTAACAAGATCTAAAATTGCATCCATCGTACACCGGCGCCTGCGGAAGCCCGCCATATTTTCGGGCAGTGCGTTGGTGCATTCTGTCCACCATTGAAGCCTAGCATCAATCATCTTTTCCATAAGTTTACAAACGCAACTTGTCAGGCTTACAGGGCGGAAAGAATCTAACGATAAAGGAGTTTTACCCGGCTTTAGTATCGGAACTACTCGCGCAATTTTCCAAGAAGGAGGAAGACATTCCGATATCCATGCATCATTCAGTAATTTTAATAAAGTATTTGTGGCTACAGGACCCAAGTTTTTCAGGGCAGCATATGTGACCCCGTCAGGTCCAGCTGCTGTCCTCTGGCGACACGATACAAGTGCGTTCTTTAACTCTTCTAGTGAAAACGGTTGATCTAGGTCATGATGATCGCTTCTAATAGAAAAATTGATCGATGCTTTGACTTCTTCGACAGAATTACTGTATTCAGATGTGTTTACTGCTGCACTTGGGCGAGTAATAAGCTGACAAAACTCATTTGCTATAGTTGTTTCCGGTACTTTCTGGACTAAAGCTAGTGCTCTGAATGGCTGTTGGTGCGTTACTGGTCCACTTAAAGAGCGCAGAACATTCCATAATTTTGATTCAGGTGTAAAGGGAGTGAGTGAAGTGCAGAATTCCTGCCAGCGCTTTGTACCTAGTCGCTCTAGCTGCCGACCCATTCGATCATACACCTTTTGGCATTCTCGGTAATCTTCAAGAAGGCCTGTGCGTCGATATTTTCTCTCAGCTCTGCGTCGTATAGCTCTGAGCCTCTCGTATTCAGAGTCTACACCAGCGTAACCATCAGGAATCTTAACAAATTTTGAACAAAGATTTAATTTGTCTGTTATAAGCGATAATAGACTGTCTGTATCACTGACAGCATCAGCTTGACTTGTAATGTGATATCGAAATGCCTGCCAATTTGTTATTTTTGCAGAGCGCCGATAAGTCAAAAATCGTAGTCTAGGATGCTGTATTAGGATAGGAAAGTGATCACTGCCTCTTGTTTCAATGTCTGTTCTCCATGTTGCTCCACATGCAATATCGTTTGAGCAGAGCGTTAGATCGAGGCAGCTGGAGTAATTAAAACCCCGTAGGAAGGTCACTGAGCCGTCATTCAACAAACACAGACCACTCTTCTGAATTGCCTTTTCTAGCTCATTTCCACGACGGTCGCAGTAAGCGCTTCCCCACATGACATGGTGTGCATTGAAATCTCCGCAAAATATTACATTTTTTGTGTATTTCTGAAACAGGCCCGTCAATGTGGAAAATGAAATATTTGTAGAAGGCTGTAGATAAACGCTGATAATAGTGATATTTACTCGGCCAAACCGAACTTCGCATGCTACGTATTCTGGGATGTCTGACGCTGTAGCACTTAATAGCGCTGACGGCAGGTCTCTTCGAACACAGATCATCGCTCTGCTCAATCCTGAAGATCGAGAGGATGTATAAACAACGTAGTTAGCTAGCCGAAAAGCGTTGTCTACACCGGCCTCTGTAATACATAACACTGGAAAGGAGAACTGAGCCACCAGTTTTCTAAAATCCGCACACTTAGAGCGAAGACTATTCGCATTCCACTGGAATATGGCGACATTTTGATAGCAATTATTCATGCCTCGTCTGCGCAGTGGCTGACGTAGCGTTTTGTAATATCACTTGTTCCATCGACAGTACGGCCTTAACCTCCGGTAGGTTATTTGCCTGTGGAATTGCGACAAGTATGGCTTTTAAAGCAGAAAACAACATTGGAATGACAAGTTCAGCAATAGACGCTGAGGGGGTTCCCTGTTTCGTTACACTACTGGTTGCGGTGTGCTGGTATTCTGTCGTATGTTAGTCACGGGGTTGTTCTTTTGACGAGGTCCTTCCTGAGGTTCTTGCCGAGCTTGCTGTTGGCTTGGTGATGTCCCAAAACTTTGTCCTCGGTTTTGTGGTCCCCTTGCGACTTTCGCGTATGTCATAGAGGCGTCCTGATGCTTAGGCACTTGTGGCCGAGGTGGTTGCGCTGGCTTCATCGTATTCTTGTTTGGTTCCGGTGCACCACGCTGTTGGGTGCGACCATAGATGATGTCGTGTTGATGTTGAAGAGCTGCTGCCTTATTCTGCGGGCATCCCGAAAATGATGCAGTGTGGGGTCCGTTGCAGTTCGCACACTTAGGCTGTCTTATGGATTTGCAGTCTTTGTGATCGTGGTCTTCTGCACATATTTTGCAGCGCCTTGTTCCTCGGCAGTTTTTCGCTAAGTGACCAAATCTCTGGCAGTTATAGCAGCGCCTGGCTGGCCCCAGATATTCCTCGACTGGATGACTAGTGAAGCCAAGATACACTCGCTCTGGAATTGGTCGGTCATTGCGGAATTGCAGAATCACACTTCTCACTGGGCGCGATTCCACAGTGCCATCTTCTTGGCGTATATAACGGGTCTGGCGTCTAGCTGATGTCACTCCTGCCTCTCTTAAATATTCTGTTAATTGTTCTTCTGTGTATTGTAGCGGGACATGTCTGATTTTGCCAACATTTCGTATGTATGACTCCGGAATAAATGGCTTCACTAGTAAGCCAGCTACTTGCACACATGATAACAAACTCTTGGCTGATGCGAGAGAACTCACAGTCACTGAGTAGCTTCCGTCTTGGTTCACTCGGAAAGAGCTTACTTTCTCCTTTGCTAGCGTAACGATTTCTTAGGCGACAACATTTGGGTTTACTCTCCAGAACGTTTTCGTTTCTTCAATTGGTTGAAATACCACAGGAATACCCTCGAACCTTCTCTTCTTATATGTCACAAGAGTGAAGGGATCTGCCTCCTCATCACATTCAATCTCAATATCTTCTTCTTCTTCGTCGCGAAGGGAGTACGTCGATGTTTTCTCATTCATGTACTCGTTCTGATCTTCGACTCTCACCTTTTTCGCACTGCTTGCTTCGTCCGACATGCTCTCAGCTTTCCTCGTCGCATCCAAGACGAGTGTCGGGGGTCGAATGTAGGAGACCCTGGCGGCTCCAGGCTGGCTCACAGGCTCGTCGGCTCCGAAGCCATGCTGCGGTAATGGCGGCCCTTGCCACGCTTGCACATCTCCGTTGCTGCCCTCCGCCACGATGGCAGTCGAACGTTAGCGCTTGGTGTCGTCGCGCCGCTCACCGGTATCAGTGATCGCAGCTGATGTTGTCCTCGAAGCCGTAAGAAGTTGACACGGCTGGCTAATACTGATTTGCAGGAGCACAGAAGGCAAAGCGGCGTTCTCCTATCACTTCGTCTTCTTCCATCACCTCTTCATGAAGTCACTAGCTATAAGTACCTAGGAGTGACCCTTAACAATACACTATCGTGGAATGATCACATAACTAACACTTGCGCTTCAGCCTTCCAAAAACTATGCCTGTTGAGACACAAACTTAAGAAAGCCCCATCTAACGTTAAAATGCTATGCTACATCTCCCTAATTAGACCTAAGCTGGAATATGCTTGCATAGTTTGGGATCCGTACACAAAAACTAATATCAATAGTCTTGAAAGAATTCAGAGAAAAGCGGTCAGATTTATATTTAACAAGTTTTCCAGATGTGATTCCCCCACCGAACTTATGAAAATTAACAACATTGAACCACTCGAGCTTAGAAGAAAGAAACTGAGACTTGAATTCCTTAAACTACTTCACACCAACAATTTACCCCTGGACCCATCTGAACATTTATCGCAGTTAGCAACCAGAACTACACGCCACCGCAGACATGATGCATTAACCCCTTACTTTGCAAGAACAAACACATATAAGTTTTCTTTTTTTCCTCGAACTGTAACCGAATGGAATTGTATAATTGAACCCACTTCTTAATCATGTAATTTTATGGTTCTGTTTGTTTTGTCTGTCTGATTTTCATTGTATGTACCATATGTCGCCCTCCCTGCTTGGACCACGTGTCCGCAGTATCTAATAAAAAAAAATAAGTCGTCTTAGTTGTAGCATAGGGACCCCTATTGATTTTTGAATGGGCAAATAAAAAAATAATAAACGAAATCAAAGAATTCGTTGAATATAATTGTCTTTACCAATAACAGGTTGGTGTGCTTTAGAGCCACCTGTGAACCGACATCGTATGTTCAGGCTTAATGGGGCAGTTAGCTTTTAGTACGCAGAACAGAGGCACGCTTACTGGCACAATCTTGTCGGTCACGACAGAGAACTAGTTGCAGCGCTAAAAGGCACAGGGGCAAAAGAACAAGGGAGACACACGCGCAGCGCTTAGTATTCAATATGTTCTACTGGGTACGGGCTGTTCTTCTTCTGTCCCTGTGTGTTTTAGCGCTGCATCAAATCTTTGTCATGCGATACCAACATGCCCACATTGGTGCTTTATTTGTCGGTCAGCACGCAGGGTTGTAAGCCTATTTGCTTTCACTTCCATTTGGCACACATATAACCCTCATATCTATCCACGAATATATCCGCCGAGATACCGACCAACTGACCCAGCAGCAGCAGCAGCAGCAGCAGTAGCCACGACGAAAAACCTGGGGAGGTTTGGCAAAGAAAGCTTTGCTTTAAGTGCCCATCCGATAAGTATGCAAACTTGGGACAATCGTACATAGAAGACAGCGAAGCTGTAGAACTCAGCTCAGCCTGTAGGCTCACTTCAGTTTAGACACACATAAATAAATAAATAAATAAATAAATAAATAAATAAATAAATAAATAAATAAATAAATAAATAAATAAATAAACTGTAAAAATACCGGCTGCACGTTCCGCCAGCCTGCTCATACGGTCGCTTCGAGGCTGCGATGCAAGCTGTATTGCGAACTATTCTTAGTGACGATTCATCTCCGCCACCGGCGTCATACTACGCATGCTTACCGAAGCCATAGTCATGCAGGGACTTCTACGTAGGTTGCCTTCCTGCAGCTGGCCTTTAATACCAGCCACCCTGCCATACGCCACCGGCCTTCTGATACCACCGCTGCACTGTCGAACGGGAGTTCGACAGTGCGGTGGTGGTATCAGCCACCTTCGACAGTGAGGCGGTGGTACCGTTAACAGCTTCCCTGTAAAACGTACAGAAAAGGAAGGCTACTGGACGAGCCCGTACTCTCAAGGGAATTGTTTATTGCGAACAAGACAGAAGTCCAAAGTAAGATGGGAACTTGAAACGATGAGCAGTAGTCGAGTAAGGAATGTAGCTTTAAGCCAACGTTTCGACAAGGGACTGGTGTCTAGTCTTCGTCCGTATAGCGATGGTTTATTATTACCAGTAATACCTCATTTAAACGCGTTACATATACATTTCGCAGAAACCAAACGTGCATGGGTGGACGAAATTTTGAAATTTCGAACACGAATCGAATATTACACATTCCTATTCGTGTTCGAAACAGAACTATTCGGTACTTTCGAATATTTGAAACTAGGCAACTATTTCGCAGCAAGTGACTACTCTCCGTTTTTCTAAACGAAGTATCGCAAATTATTAGAAGTGGAACAACAACCAAAAGTTTTCGAATCAACGTAGAAACAAAGTGGGTTACCCAAGCTTGGTTGTCGGTTTCGCGGCGGAAGCCTAATGACAGCCTACGATTTTATCCTGTATCTTCTCATGTAGTTTGTTTCGCATTCTGGTGATGTAGCAGTGTCGTCCTTCACGCTACAACCAGTCATGTTTTTCTGGCAACGAGTCCTTTTACGTGTGTATACGGTATACAATTCCTTCGTCAGCTTTCTTTCTTTCTGTTTGCACAACTTGTCATCTCTAGTCGGCAACTATTTATTTAACGTTTTTTTGAAAATTAGTCACAGAGCAGCCACTCATTCTTGGAAAGCTTGTTTGCAACCAGCCTATAAAATGGTGGACAGGCTACTTGTGCATTTTTAGTGACAATTAGAGATATCGTATTTAAATCTGATTCTTCTCCCTGATAACAGTCTCAATTTTCACACCTGTCGTTCAGGCGTGATGCCTAATTATACCGTAAGAAATGTTCCTGCTGTAAATAATAGGTTTTGTGTTTGACGATTTCATATTAGATTGTGCATTCGATACTCATTTTTCGTATTCGAAAAACGTTCATATTCGCCCACCTCTACGAATGAGTTATGACGAAACACTCGCCATCCCTCTCTTTCTGTCGCAGCCTTTTATCGCCCTCGTTGCATTAAAGACACACAGCGTTCAATTAAACCAACCTGCTGCAATAATGTGCAGGATTCTAGACACATACTCGTAAAGTATAACCGGATGCTGTAAAAACCGCTTTCTTCGTAATAGTGTTCGTAGCTTGTGATGGTCCCTTTTATGCTGTATGATATGGTCTCTCCTAATCGCACTATTGCGGTGATATTTTCTTTATAACGTCTTTGTACGGGCATTAGGTGTTACAACCACTTTATCCTAGGCAAACTATGTGCATAAGCGTGACAATATACTTGTGTAACTCTGCAAGCTGTTCATACGGCATGGAGTGGGAGGCACCGTATTCAGCGTCATGTGATTCTCTATCAGGTGGGTGTAAAATGAAAATGTCAGTTAATTTTAATAAAATGAGCCGCCTCTAAAAAGAGAAGGAAGGAAGAGAAAACGTGTGCAACTATGTAGAGAGAGAATAAACGAAGTAGCAAGGTCAATCACAACAAAATATCCAATTTGCTGCCCTACATTGTGGTGTTGGCAATAGCCTACAGCGTTGGTGTTCACAACAGCTTGTAATCAAAGTGACGTCTAAAAGGAACTCTGGGAAATGGGCAGATGTTCAGGCAATGTGGGAAACAGCAAGAAAGCAGATTACCCTAAAGCCCCAGAGGCACAAGGAAAGGCTCAATGAGACCTTTCTTTTATATGTGGTTTTGCGTTTTCTGACACGCCGCTTCTGTTGATGTTCGTGCTTTCAACTCTTCCAGCAAATAGACGTTAGGGGTCATTACATCGTCTTAGGGCTCTCCGCGTTTCCGTAGCCAATAACAGGCATTCTGGATCGGCCCGAGCGCAGCGCCTGAAGGAGAGCACAGGACTGGAAGATATTGAATTACGGGCTCCTGCTCCGAGTGGAACTACTTTGCCGGTGTTTTTTCCTGTGTGTTCCTTAAGCTCCTTATAAGTAACGAAAGAAGTATGTTTTGCCAAAGGCGTGCCGGAAGGCAAAGCTGTAATGAAAGTTTTAAGTTGTAACATACTGGAACCCCACTGAAATGAGTTCGTAGCATGTGCAAGCAAGGCAAAGGTTAGAAAACAGAGAGGAACAGAGTTCGAAAATCGGGAACGCTAGAGTGGCAGTGCCTGCATATACGCATAAGTCCGTTTCCATTTCCGGTTGTTATTTCCACTTCTGAAAAAAAAAAACTCAAAACCAGCGCCCTGCCCTGACCTGTAATCTTTCCTATCACAACTACAGACCACCGTTCCCCTCCCTCCTTTCTTTACCTCTCCTTTCTCTCTTTTTTGAGCACCGCATTGACTGTCCTTCCTTATATACTTTCACATACCGGTTTATCCTCCTCCTTCTCCTCTTCCTCCTATTGAGGAAGAGGGAGAGGGAGCCAGGCGTACATAAATGCGCTGCTGAGGAAAACAAGTCCTCTTATCGGAACTTTCGCACGAGAGATGGGTTCCTTGTTCTACCACAATATTCACCATTACATATGATGTGGTATTCAGTGCACAAATCAATAAACACTCAATAAAATGTAGAAACCGTGTTGTCTGTCTTATTCGAGATTTTGCCCTTTTCTGTCAGGTTGATCCTATTATAACAATCCTTGCAATGACATATCTGATGTGTTATAACGGAGCAACTTCTCAAACAGCTTTTGATAGAATGACCGCTCGAAATTTTCAACAGCGGAGCTGTTGAAGCCGGAGGTTGGCCCGTATAACGTAGACCAGAAACTGCGCCTGGCGATGACGTCACCGCGCGTTGCCTAGCAACCACTTGGCACAACTACGCCTCGCTTCGCCGCCGCTCCGCACCGCCGCGCCGAGCTGATACGACTAGAACACTGCACGGGCCGATTTTTCGAGCCCGGGCCCTGCCCGGGCCCGTGTTTACGTTGGGCTGCCCGCCCGAGCCCAACCAAAAGTTTTATGGAGAGGCGAAATAATCCTCGTTACCCGCCCGGCCCGGCCCGCCTACCTTTACCTTAGGCCCGAGCCCGGCCCGAGACCAAAAAAGACATGTTTGTCAAGTCGAGACGCATGAGGATAACTCGCTGCACGTTACATGAACGCCACCAGAAAGTCGGAGCCCGGCCCGGGCCTGCGTCAAAAACCCGAGCCCGGCCGGGGCCCGGGTTAAAAAGCACATGCCGTATACCCGATCCCGGCCGAGCCCGTGAATAAACTGCCCTACCCGGTCCGGCCCGGCCCGCGGGCCGGGCCGGGCCCGGGCTTTCGGGTAAGCCCGAGCCCGTGCAGTGCTCTAGCTACGACCGCGCACCAGCTCCGTCTAGCCATGACGTCACTTCACGTCGCCTAGCAACCACATGCGCCTCGCTTCGCCTAGACATATCAACGCTTCGCCAGGACGCGTCTTCAAGTGCGTCGTGCGGCCAAGCGAGAATCTGCGCGTCGCGGCGGCGAGCTGATCCGGAATACCGTGCCGAAGCTGCAGCCGAGAAGAGGCGTCGTCGAGTCGAAGATCCCGAGTTTTGAGAACGAGAATGCGAGAGTCTGCGTTTGAGTATCCAGAGTCGACGGATAGCGACCCTGGCTGTAGCTTGGTCGATCACAAGCTCCGCCGTTTTCTCCAGCCTTGCTCCACTAGTGCAAGCTGCGCTCATTTTTTTAAGGTTTTCTCTATTTGCACGTAATTTCACATGGTACATAGCGTAAATATTCCTTTTTTATTAAGTCTGTGCTGTGATGTTATATTGTACATGATTCTCTTTTCGTTTCCAAGAATCGAGATTTCGGCATGAACTCAGAGAATCAAGAGAGAGAAGAGAGAAAGAAAGGGAAAGAAAGACAATGAGGTTAGCCAGTGTAAATACCGGCTTGCTACCCTGTACTGGTGAAAGGGGTAAAGGGAATAAAAGGTGATAGAAGAAACACATTAAAAAATTGTAGTAAGAAAATTATTCGCGCAATAACGCGACCCTACGCGCTATGATGTTCAAAGCCGGTCGCACAATTCACAAGCCCTTAAGAACTTCAGCAGAGCCCTTAAGGCCTTGAGTGCCGAAGCCCGTCTAGACCAGTGTCCTAAATCTTTTTCCTCTGTGAGGGGGCGATTGTCCAGTTTTTCAAGCGCAGTCGCGAGCACTTTTCTTGCCACATTGTAGCGGGGACAGTCAATGATGAGGTGCTTGATTGTCTCCTCGCAGCCACAGTTGTCGCAAGCAGGGCTGTCGGCCATTCCAATGCGGAAGGAATAGGCGTTCGTGAATGCCACGCCGAGCCACAGGCGGCATAGAAGTGTTGCTTCCGCTCGTGGTAACCTTGGTGGAAGACGGAGCTGCAGACGTGGATCCCATCGGTGGAGGCGTGCGTAGTGGGGTACTCCGGATTAATTTCTACCACCTGGGATTCTTTACCATGCACCCAATGCACAGAAATTATTAGTGTTCTGTAATTATTTCCAATGCTTCTAATTTAGCCAGGAGCGTGAAAGTCTCACTGTACTTTGTAGCTAGCACACCTCCCATTTCCTGTTAATTTGAATTTACTCCTTTATTTAGTTCGTTGACTACTTCGGGAAACATTGATGGCGGTATCATGTTCTTGAACGCTTGAATAAGGAACTTTCTACAAAGGGTGTTTTTAATGGACACGGGAAAAGCATTCATCGGTCGTAACTCACAACATGCTTCCTACTTCTACGAAATATAAAAAATATAACCATCTTGTTCCACGCAGTGACCGCAAAAACCAACTATACACCTCCTATAACGCATGAAAATTGGAATCAGGCGAGTATTTACCAATTATTTTCAAAGCACAATGTAACCTACACGTTTCAAACTTTCTGTATTTGTCAAGCATAAAGTTGCCCCAATTTTATTTAAAATATCTGCCGTTCTTGGTCCTCTCAAGGAAATGGCGAAACTTTGTAAGCATGTGATATAACACCTCTTCACGGGCCGCAAACGAGTGTTTAGCAGATTTCATTGAGCCACTATTGTTATCAGAATTAACCAGACAAATCGCTCTACCAACTAAGAACGACCATGCACCACCATCCACCGAATCAAGAAAGAGCTCTCAATCTGTCAATCCTCCCAGTGTCCAGGCCGGGTAAGTTTTCCTGTGAATTTGAATTTGGTGCTTTATTCAGTTCGTTGACTACTTCCGGAAACACCGAGGAACACACACTTCTCAAAATCTCTCCGCACATCAGTCCAAACAATCCGCACATTTTTCCGAAATGCAAAATTGTGAGTGATCTAGCTTTTCTTTGCCCCGGAAAATGGTTAAAACAGGCATATATAACGTTCTTTGAGCACTTTAATCGTATTACCAGCTTCACTGAAACTTACATTCTCAAGGGCATCATTTCCGTTATAAAACGAATTCATTTACTTGGCTCTTTTTGATGTCTTAAAGTGAACAGCTTTCTTTGGTTTCCTCCCTGTTCAAGTAGGAAAATAGGTCATTTAGTCGCCGAGCACCAACTACGTCTTTTAGACGTACATGCGGTCATGGGAGAGCTTTGTGGTGTCTGTGGTCGGGGGAGTCGAAGTGCTGTGTCGATTTTCTCCGCCACCAAATACTTTTGTCCACGATCTAGAAATATACTCTTCTTCCACCGGTAATAAACATTTCAATGGCATCGAATTGCACACCCATTTGTGATTACTATCACACTTCCTATGGTACTCAGAAGCCTCAGCTTGTGTGGTAACCTGGTTTGGGTGAGAAATCAAATTGCCCTGATCATTTTTTTTGTAGACATTGGGTGGGAGCGACCTTTCTGGAGGGGGCCTTCTCCACCCCATCTATATTTGGTGTAAAGCGTATTTCACTAATAAATGAGGCATAATGTTCCAAATAAAGAGGGGCTATCACACACGGCGTCATGGAAAGCTCATGCTTAATTTTGATCAGCAGATATTGACACAATCTGTCACGCGTCATTCAAAATTTGGTACAGCAGAGTTTTTGCTTTCTAACCCGTCATCGAAATATGGCTATACCGCGGCCATCGATCGAGAGCGCAATTTCGGGCACCGCGGCGTAAAGCCACAGTCACTTAGCATAGCATTGCTGCTGCAGTGCAAAGCAATGTAATTAACTATTTAAAGAGAAATATCGGACTGTGGTCTAAGGACACGACTGGGACACTGTATCGACGTTATTCAGACATCTGTATAGGGTCTACCTTTTGTTTCTATTGTGATGGCAGAGCAGAAGCGGAACACAATTGTAATTTCAGAAACATTGGCACGTCTTCATCGACTATGCGTTTAGATGTTTCTTTCTTTTTCTTCTTCTTTTACGTCGGGAACGCAAATCGCGATGATTTCCAAACGTCATGGGAACAATACAGTTGCACTATTCTAGGCATTGTTACGTTCCACCAAATTGTCAAGTAATGTAACGGTGGTATTTTAAGCCAATCAGAGACGCCGTATCAACCCCCGTCGGTCAATCAGAGCTGACTAGATGGCGAGCTCGAAACTGTGGCCAAATTTTACAATGTCCGTAGTAGCATCCCACGTTAATGAAAGTGTCGAGGGTGCTTGCACGTGCCGTGCTGCACAGCCTGAAAGCTGCGGGCGTTATAGTTTCCACAACCACTGAAGCGAGAATTGCAGCTTCGAAAGGGTCACGTATTCCCGCGGGGAGCGTTTTCGGCCGCGTCGTGTATCCCCAGATTTTCCACAAAGTGCGGACAGCGCATCGGCTCAAGAACGTTCTATGCACGGCGTGACTGGAATGGAAGCAACCAAGCAAGCGCACGCAGCGTCATTGATCGGGGATTTACGACATCGCGCTTGTAGTGCCGACTTGAGGGTGATAGGGATACGTGAGAAAGTCTTTTCTGTAGATTTCTCGGTGCATTCGAAATGTCCCTTGTGAAGGGCAATGCTGTGCTGCGCTGCGCTACGTGACTTGTGTATTTGCAACACTGTTTGCCCAGGCTGCGTATTGTGGTAAGGATCACTACCCGTGTTGACGAAAAAATAAAGATGCTATTCAACAAGAATTGTTTTTTAAGATGAAGATTAAGCCAATTCTCATCTTCTAAATTTTATTATCGAAGGACTGTCCAATCGCAAAGAGTACTTACGACAGAAAGAATAATAAAATACTGGGGTTTTACGTGACCAAGGACACGATCTATGAGGCACGCCCTACTGGGAGACTCCGAATTAACTTTGACCACCTTAGCTTCTTTATCATGTACCTCAATCTAAGAACACGAGCATTTTCTTGCATGTCGACTCCCATCCAAATGCGGCCGACACGGCAAAGAATGGACCTCGCGACCTCGAGCTCAGCAGCGGAATGCTTTAGCTTACGAAAAAAAAAAGTAACCTTTGTGAAATAGGCCCCATATTTTCTGAAACAAATGAAGCCAAATATTGGGAACCATTAAACAAATAAACTTATCCAGTAAACGTAAATTGCTTACAACGTTACTATAAGTAAACGAATATGCCTCATAATTCTCATATGCAGTATTACTATATAACATATGGGAATATACGGATTCCGAAATAATGTTTAGCATATTCATATGAAATTATTTGACACATGCGTTATGGTGCACTATTTTTTCTATGGAGCCATACCACACACACACATCCAAAGAAAAAGAAAACAAAACATGACAACAAGTTTATCTCAAGGCCTACGAAACTTTAGAGATGCCAAAATCAATGGGCATATATATAGTTTTTTTTCTAAACCGCAATGTCATCCGATCGTTCCATTCCATTACAGGACACGAATGGAAGTCTATAATCAGGAACTCAAAAACGTGCAAATGTTTGTTTACATTAGTTCTATTTCTAGACTCGCTCGAAAATTGAGCAGCCGTCTCAGTTTTCCGAGTGTGTTGAAAAATCGGGAGCAGAATAGCAGCGTAATATGAGAGTCCACAGTCAGAGCGAGCTGCAGATGCTTGTTATTCATTAGATTTCACTGCACTGCCTGTCAACCGGCTGCAGAAAAACAGCGGCAACCCAGGAGTTCTTACTGTCCACTCCTATGATTCGTTTCCTGAAGTAACCCAATATCAACTCCATCGAAGTAAACAGAAGCACCGCAGGCGAACATTTTGACGTCGCTTGCGGCAAAAAAGAGAATAAAATTTAACCAGCAAAGGCAGAGAAGCCGAATGAACATGACTCCAAATGTTAAATTGGAAGTAATGACCAGAACGTGTATAAAAGCGATAGCAATTACACGGACGCTTGAGACGAGTTTGCACCATCACCGTTGGCGCCGGTGCCGCCATTGGCACTGTCGTGCGTTCCAGCTATCAACAGCGCATGCGCGGCAGGAACGCGGAGGGTTAGAGGGTGTCCAGAGACGAGGATGGCGTTTGGCTGCAAAAACGATCCAAAAGCGCTTAACACAACGTCAACGCTATGCCCAATCACCTCGGTGGTGGAGCCAGGGCAATGCTTTGCCTTGCCCGAGGGCGTAGGATGAAATGCCGGCCGCGGCTTTTTGTGGGCGAAATAAAAAAAAATCCCTCTTATATAGGAATCGGTATAGAACACGAAAGTGAAACGTGTCTTCACAGAAGTAGTGTAATGTTTATTGCACATTGCTATTGGTGTTTTGTGGCTAAAGCGCCCTTATGATGCACCCACGCTGACGCCTGGTGGCACGTCTCCTCCATCACGACTACCAACGTCGATGACCATGAGCAACCGTCGTGCATATGGAAGCTGCACTACGCTGCACACGCTAGCACAACGCGAAAGACGAAGCACGTAACTGACACACTAATACAACGCGCAAGACAAAGCACGTAACTGAATCGTCACCGAGTCAAATCAGCGCGTACAGCGCGTCGTAATTGCAGCCTCCGCGATCAACTTCAGGAGCTAATTGCGGAGGCCACGCTCCGCTGTGCTGAGTACGGTGAACGCCACCTAGGTGGCGTTGGTAGTGCTTCTTGATGCCAGCGTCCCTTCGAATGCTGGCATCGAGGCGTCGTAGTACTGAGACCACCGAAGCGTTCACTGTCGGTGCGCGTTAAGGCCGGAATACATGGAGCGAATAACCGGCGTCCGAGCGAAGAACTTCGTCGGGCGGCGAACGTCCGACGGCCGGCGTCAAGAAATTTGCCGTCCGCAGCCGATCTGCCTGTCCAAACATTTTCGTCGGGCGAACGCCGCCGCCGGAAGCGTCTAGCGCGCAGCGGTGGACGACAGCCAATCAGGAGGCACTAGTTCCGGTCGCAATGCATGCTGGTGTTTCGCGCGCGCGCGCCTTTTCGCGTCGTCTGCAATCGCGTTGGTGTTGCCGTGTCTGCATGTCTCTGCACCGATTGAGTAGTTCCTAGTATGATCTCTCAGGAATCGCGTTGTATTTGTACATCCCATATCCGCTGATCTGCGAGGAAACAGACAAGCAGTGCAAGCTCTCTACAACAACCTTCAACAGAAATCTTCTGATCTCAGAGGCCACATGCTGTCGTCATGCCTATCTCCCGACTTCCCCGATAGATGGCGTTGGCATCGGATATTTCTTTCGCTAGGCTTAGACGCGTTCGAAACGAGAAGCGATCTCGAAAACTACTCAAGGTTATCCATAATACTCTGTCGTCGAAGCGGCCTGAGACTAAGCGAAAGCCGTTTACGCAGTCATTTGCTTCCAACTAAGTGAATTCTACAAGGACAACGCCAAATTCAGTTCGAAGCGGGCGGCCGGGACCGCCGCCAACACGGCGGCCAACGCGCGGCGGCGTTCGCCGCATGTATTGCAACACAGCAAACATCCTGCGTCGTGTCGCCGCGTCGTTACTTGACGCGTGAAGTTCGTCGAGAAAGTTCGCTCCATGTATCCCGGGCTTTAGTGTCATAATGCAGTACTTCTCTTTTCTGCTCATAGGCGGCGGCACCGCCCCGAGCAAGAGCGCGGGTACACGGAGGAGTGTTAGATATATAAGGCGCGTCTGTGTAGCTCTCTGCGAATGCGTTTGTGGCGCAATGGGTTAAACGCTCGGCGATCTATCGTCGCGGACCGAGAGGTCGTGGGTTCGATTCCCAAATTTTGCATGTTTGTGGAACTTTTTCTTCTGGTTTCTTTCTTTGTATTATGTTCTATGACGTATTTCCGTGACGGAAATACGTCAGTGAAGTCTTGGTGGACCCCGGAATAAAACACTTTCGTGTTAAAAAAAGCCCGTGTACCATGCATTGGATGCAAGTTAAAGAAACCCAGGTGGTTAAAATGACCAGGAGTACCCACCCACGGCGTGCCTCATAATACGTCGTGGTTTTGGGCCCGTAAAACTCCGGAATCTAATACTAACATTTTGTCTTCCGCTGCTGGCTTGACCATTCTACGCACACCTAATATAGGCGTACTAGCGTTCCTGTTAAGGTGTTGTTTCTATGCACTGGTCTGCGTAGAACGGGCAGTAGATGTCAAGATAACACCACATGTAGTTTCACTTGGCGCAGGCCAACGCTGAACTGTTTCCCGTTGGTCTTATGCGCACCACTCATGCTGGCCGTGTGCAACATCACTGGCGGAGAACGAGTAACTTAAAACGAGTAACTTAATGTTAACTTAAAGTTAACATTAAGTGTATAGCTAAATCGGACCATCATTGTAATACGCACCGCTTATGTTGCCCACCATCATGAAAACACATTAAAACTCTGCTAAACAGGTAGTCGAATTCTTTACCGTAACTTTAGCATTTGGACCATCCTCAGTCAAACTGATTGCTTATTAATCTTTAGTACTTCCTAAACTAGGATATGCCAGCGCTGCATTTGACCGCTACGTAATATAATCAAACTAAAACTGTAGAAGGAGCCCAAGATCGCGCTACTAGATTGATATCTCTACAATTACTGTTGTAACACGAGCACCTAGGTTGCAAGACCCCAGCTTTGACTTCCTTCAGTCGCATCACGCCGTAAGATCGCATGACTATGCATTTAGCACCAACCTATTTTTTCCTCCCAGGCTGTCAACAACCCAATCCATCCATAAAATCGTATCCCACTGCCAACACCCCATTGCCGTTTCTCCACCTGGAATTTATACAACCACATTTCAGCCGTCGCTCTTTCTACGCGCAGCCAAAGACGGAGCCCGTTGGCCTTTTCTCAAAAAAAAAGAAGAAAAAGAAAACTAGATTATCAAGTTTTCAACTGTGTAACTCAGCAATTGAAAATGATATCGTAATTATGTTAACTGCATGACCACTTGAGACACCTGATGTATTATACAGCACTCTGACATATCACTGATTTGCGAGTCTTTTGCAAAGCCTTCGTAAGCATTGTAACAATTCGATGTAAGCTGTAAGCGCTCTGTATACCATCACTTTCAACCCACTCTCCACATGTAAAGCACCAACGTGGACCCTATGAGGTATATTGAATAAGTAACTGAAGCCTTGCGAGCCTGCTGGAATCGGTACAGAAAAAGGAAATGCGGTTTATCTTCTCCTACTCGCGTTACCACAGCGTGTCCACATTAAGAAGGAAGCTTAATAGGACGTTATTTTGTCGCTTCCCCAAGGAAGAAAATTTACGCACCCATTTGGCCCTAATTTGTAGCTCACAGAGATTCGGCTTGGCGGCGTGGCGTTGTCCACGCGACCCGAAAAGAAGTATAATTTGAGTGAAATCCTTGCAGTGCGTATATTTTTGCCACCCTTGCTTTCTCCCCTGTTCGAAATAATTAGGAACAAGAAGCGCTTGAGAATGGGAGCCGAGACCTTGTGGCCCGAGCGAACTTTTTGTGATGCTAGCGGCCGAGAGCCATAGTTGAGTCTTCGTGGGGAACTAACACTTCAAATATTTTCAGGCTGGCAGCAGCGTCTTGTCACACAGATTGCAGGGGAAGTCATTTCGAATCCAACAAGTCTTGGTGCTGCCACGCCGCATGATAAGGGCCATTGTATTACGCGGACACAGTTCAACGAGTAAACGTTAGCTTTGAGTAACTCTTCGGTAAACTTCTTCAGAGTTCCCAGTTGTCGACAAAAAATTCGACAGTGCAAAAAAAAAGGGCCTCTGATCACATACTTAACAACAATAGGGATGCTAAAACACCGGAGGAAACAGCCACACACATCATACCAACGACTCAAATCTACCATTTGTTTAATATAGGACGAACTAAGATCGGTAAATATCCCCGGGAAATCATTGCTTCCTAGCAAGCACGAGATGTCAGACGAGCCGATCACACTCCCTCGGTGAGTGCTCCGAGGGAGTGTGAACTTCGAATGACAGGGAGAGTGAAGTTTGCGGAGGCATTCTGTTTCTATTTCGGAACTGCTTCCGGCAAATCTTGGCATGCTATTGACAGCTGCTAGAATATACGAGTGTTGGGAATCCTATAGCTGATTCCGGCAGCCATCGCGTGCTCACGGATTCGTCGCTGGACCAGGATTAGTTTGCCCGTCTCTGTGTTCGCTTTGTACTTTCATTTTCCATGTATTTATCTTTTCGGGCCTCGTCGCCAGTATTCCTGAGCGCTACTGTGTATGCAGGCTCGAAGTAGCGGTACCAACACTACATGTTCGTAAAGGTGTTGCTTGTTCTTTGCATGCAGTTCAGACCTATGTAGATGACTGCCGCTTTAGTTCCATAGTTTAGTTGTAGTGACTATGCTGTCAGGAGGAGGAGGAGAGAAAGAGAAGGCAGGGATGTTAACCAGAAATGCGTCTGGTTGGCTACCCTACTCTGGGGGACGGGAAAGAGGGAATAGAAAGATGAGATAGAGAGTGGAGGGGGGGAGGAAGGACACGGTGAGCTCGCGCACGCACGCGGAAGGCCTGAGCAATTCAAAGGCGTTCACATAGGCCAGTCGACCTCAAGAAAGACTATACTGTCAGGAAGTTATGATACCGAACGAACTGACTTAGCCAGTTAGAAGACCGCCAAATGTGATGGAAAACTGTATAATCGAATATCGATGAAGGACAGCCGGTCGCGAATAATGCAGAAGCTGAAATTCATAGTGCGTGCTTGGTTATTCACAGTTCGTTTCGGTAATGGGCGATGGTTAAAGCGGTTGGGAAATTGCGAGGGAGTGCTACATATTTCTATAAACATTCTTTGTTCAGCAGGCTTTCCCAGTGCCATAAACGGTGAAATGTACGCGCGTAGGCATTCTTACACGGTCCACATCCACAAAGCTCATTTGAGCTGCTTGCCAAAACCAATAAAACAAACACCAGCGATGGTTTCTGTATTCATTTTTGTCCAGACAGACCGTTTATTCTACCATTACTTGCACTATAAAGGAATGCTTGCGATATTACAGGCAAGGGGCCTGAATTCACGAGGCTTCTCTTTCGTAAAAGTCATTGCCGGGCCAGTCGCCTTCGCTAATTAAATGTCGAGCGTCAGGATTTGCTGGAAATCTTTTCTCGTGAAACATCATAGCGCAGAGCATGCACATATCAGCCAAGCTTTTTATTCTAATATAAGCGTGGCCTAGACCACACCTAATTGTATATTTATATATTTCCTGACGAAGGCCGAACCCCGGCCGAAACGTTGGAAATAAAGTGTGTTTTTTTTTTCGTACGTGCGTCCTCTACCTACAAGTTCCTGTTCAACTACAGGATCACGGCGTAACCTCACTTCATATATATATATAGAGAGAGAGAGAGATAGAGAGATAGAGGGGGAAAGCTTATTTGAGAGGAACACAGTTTAAGGAGCGGTGGTCGGAGCCCCTCAGTCCGGGGCCCCACTGGCCTCTGCCGCCTGCCTTACCTGGCTAATTGAGGACTTTTGTCCTGCCAAGTCGGAACGGGCGAGCTGTGCCTCCCACTGCTCTATCGTGATAATGTTAGCTGGCATATAAGGGTGTTTAGTGCACTCGCAGGTTACATGTATTAGAGTGGGTAGGCCACCCTATAGCGAGTGGGATACATGGCGTTTAGCTTTTTGAGATGGGGGAATACCGCGGTCTGTATTTTCCGCCAATCGGCGGCCTCTTCCCCACTTAATTGTAGCATTTCACTTTTTAGAATTGGGGTGCTCGAGACTATTTCCCGCGACATTTTATGAAAATCATGATCAGAACTAAAAAATGCTTTTGTTCGTAAGCGATCTTTGTCGTACACCGACCGCCTTCGATAATATGTCCAGTTTCATGATTGGCTGAAATTTGTTTTTGCCAACAATTCTAGCCAAAGAGCATTTTGCCGAATTCCCGAAGCTTTTTGTTTGTAAGGGCTGTTTGCCATTGGCTGGTCGCTATCGCTAACAGTATTTAAAGCATCAGGATTGGCTAGAATTTGCTCTCACAAGCAACCCAAACATAATAGCTTTTTGTGAATACGGGCGCGAATTTCTGGATGCATGACCCCTTTAGGCTCACGCTGTGAAGAAAGAGGGACTGGAACACACTTCTTTTTGCGACATCTGCATCGCATTGGAAGCAGTATATCGTATATGAGGGCAGATAAGAATTTTAGGAGAATTACTCATCGCTGGCTGTGCGGTGTGTGAGCATTCAATCGTCCACTTCGCTTTGCAAGTAATGGTATAAGTAACTCACTGAAATCACCCCATTCGCTAAGCGTTCCATGTTCCCCGGCCACATACCGGCTTATTAGGCCTTGTCGAAGTTGCCGGTATAAGAACACTGCAGATATGAAGCAAAGTTTTCGACAAGTCAGCTATATATATGGCGCAGCTAGCTACGGAAAAGATCAAGCTGCACGGTCAGCAGCCTAGCAGCTGAAGCTGGCAATTAAATTACAACCGCTTAATTAATTACAATTGCCACGCATAATTATTTACGGAAGAACCGGGTACCAAGTTCAAGACGCCTTTCGTTTGTAAGTGCTCATGGCCATTGGCCAGCAGTATTCGCTAATAATACATCCACACACACAATCAACAAGCGCACAAAGATTGTCTCATCCCTGGGCATAAGTACAGAAACCACAGTGCAGTAACTCTAGGATGCTCGCTCATTACGCAGGAGAGAAGGAGTCCTCATGAACAACTTCATATATACATGAAAACACTAACCGGAGATCAGCTCGTTAAAAAGAAGGACAATGTAGGCAGGGCTGGCTGGAATGGGCTAAGCAGTTCCAGGGTATGAACGTTTTCATGAATATGGGTTGGGAATCGTGGTTGTTTCAAATGCCCGAGCTCTGGTTTTCTATACTTGTGACTGGCTATATGTCAGCGCGTATATACCGTGTGTCCCAGCTAAGTGTAGCCGAGCGGTTACACGAAAAATAAAAATGATTTAAAAAAAAAAACCCGCTGCAACATACGATTTTAAGACCCAAAATGTTGGGTTGTCAGACTTCTGAGGACCGAACATCGTAGGTTTTATAATTGTATCTTGCACGGTGTTCCTGAAATCTTTTTTTTCGGCGAACAGCTTGGTTGAAGTTATCTGGGACACCGCATACGTATGCTTGAGTGTACAGCGTTTCCGAGCGCCGTACACGTCTCATTGCCAATCGCTGCTATGCTGGAATATCTGGGATGTGTGCCCACGGTTTTACTTTTATTTTGTGCCGCCTCAATGCACAAAAGGCGAGCTCGTGTGCCGCGTTTGCGAAGCTTGCGTGGAGTCTATACCTTTAAGCTTCCTGGCACACAGTGGGTGCGCCTTTTTCTAGCCTGTGACACTGCACTCGATTGCAGAGCAGGAAGAAATTCTAGTTCGGATACCGCGAGCACCTGCAGGGCAGCGTGAGCCGAGCGTAAGTCAAAGGTAATTCGGTATTCCCGAATGCATAAAAAGGGACTACAGGGTAAATGACGCCCTCAATACTCACGTGTAGCCCATTTGCTGTCACATTCAGAGAAATACTCAGTTATTCGTCTGTGAGCGCGCGCGAATGATCACTTCTGCGACGAAGCCAATGCAAATCATGGCAGAGAAAGACGTGACCGCGAAGCAGCACGCAACCGACGACACGTTCGTTGAGAGCCGCGTATTTTCTTTGCTGAGTGTGTGTGGCGTTCTGCATCTTAGCTCGCGCTCGGATGGATCGTTGCGCGACCGCATTTTAACGCGACAGCGTTTAGGAGCCCCGTGTCGCAGAAAATCCGGCGTTCGGCAACCGGCATGTGATCGCGGGTGGCGGAGAAATTCATCCAACCACATCGGCCGCGCAGGCCCTCCACGTGGTGCAAGGTTTTCGTGAACAAAAATTGAATTTCTCACAGTGAAATCCGTCAGAAAAATGATAAAGTAGGACTTAACCATTCGGCGTCGGATTCACCGTTGGATTGTTTACCAATCGGTGTCGTATTGTAATTTGAATGTACGATAAAACCTAATTCTGCTACGAGGAAACTCAAACATTTCTACCAGACCTGCGCGCGTCGGGGAAATAGCAAACAATTAATAAAATACTAAAAAAGGTGCTAGGGCCTACACATTTTAATATAAGACCACTTATATTGCCCCTGGAAAAACGTCTTTCCAGCAATTCATTTCAGTTTAAAAGTGAAGCCGACTTTAAGGGGATTGGTGTAAGCTTGGTCTTTGTAAGCTGGCTTTCCCACGTTCAGTGTTGCAGTGAATGAAGCCTACTTGCTGTATGCGAACGATGCGATGTGAACGGATCCCGATAACGCTATCGCGTTCTACTCTTAAAGGCGAAGTTTAAGCGTCCTCCAATCTTGTTTTGATTGACGCGGCCTGCAATAACGCCGGTTTTACGGGAGCGGGGCGCGCGTTCCTAGGACTTGCAACATATTTCATCAGGAGACTAGATTGAATGGGTTATTAAAATGTGTGCTCCTGTGAATCTTTTGTAAGAAAGAAGCTTTTGAACTCGACCTCGTAGAGTTTCAAGTAACACAGAAGCACTGAGGCTGTGAGAGGTTCCGTAGTGTAGGACGTCGGAATAAATTTGACTACCTTGGACTCATTAACGATGCACATTAAATCATCAGTACAGCTTGCGTTGTAGTGCACGTTAAAGAACCCCAGGTGGTCAAAATTAATCCGGAGCCCTCCACTACGGCGTGCCTCATAATCAGAACTGGTTTTGGCACGTAAAACCCCAGAAAGAAGATAAATCACAGTACATGAGCGGATTTGCATTGCGCTTCCATTAAAATGTGGATGCCATTGGTAGAAACCGAACGCATAACCTTGTGCTTACTAGCAGAACGCCAAAGACCCCGAACAACTGCGGCTACTATTAAAACGTGCTCTGTATTAAAAATTTGTGCTCAATCATTTGCTCTCACTGCTACACCACCAAAGCTTTTTCTCATATTTTTTTTTCTTTTGCCGTTCTCAAGCACCCAAAGCTGCAAACTCACACGACGGAAAATACCCGAAATGCTCCCCTCACAATGACATTTTGCTCTGATGTAGCAACATAACCCCGTTGCGGTCCAGCTGGAGTGGAAACTTCGTCATGTCTTCGCCGATTACAACAGTTACCGGCATTGAGTGAGTGAGTGAGTAAAAACTTTATTGAAAATAAATAAATAAAAGAAGGCACGCTGGTTGGGGCCACTATACCAGGGCTTCACTGGCACGAGCGGCTCGCTGGGCTTGATCCAGAAGAGCCAATTAGCTCTCCTGGTCCTCGTCCGCAAGCCATGCATCCCACTGCATATTTCTCATGAATGGATAGTTTGAGTACTATTGGGCTGTCTATGTGTGGAGGCCTCTTGGGACACTCCCTTGTGATGTGTTTTAGTGTGGGTATGTCGGTGCACCACGGGCACTCGTCAATGAACCTCGTGTGGTGTATTCTGTGTAGGTGGTGCAGGTTAGGGTATGTATTCGTCTGAATACGACGCCAGTCCCTCTTCCTGTGGCTGTCTAAATTCGAATGAGGATGTTCAAAACGTCTCCGCTGCTGCCTTTGACTGTAAAGGGATGTCAAGAGGATTTGGTGGAAGGTCGTCGCTGGGCCCTGCCGTTGCTCGGACGTTTAATCCTACTGGAATGAGAGAGATAAGAATATCTCAGCATTGGAGAAGCCGAGTAAAACAATATTACGTCTTCTTTTGCTGGTCAGGCTGCGAAGTCTGAAATGTTCAAATGCATCTCTATACCGAAGCAGTGAACCGATCTACAAGGCAAAAATATATTTGCCTAAAAAGTACCACGGGTCCTAGATCTTCAATAAAAAATATGGCCTTAAAGCCTTCGATTCGGCTAGCTGGCGGGAATTGATTTTGCTTTAGCGCAGAATCGGTGAGGAGGAAAAAGGCGGCCCGATGCATGCAGAGCTTACCTATACTCCACGATCTATATTCGCTAAAACAAAAAGGAATCAATCTACAAAAGGAATAACCTGTAGAAATAAGAGTAGGCGTTCTAAATTCACTTCGCTCATTTTAAAGTAAAATGCCAACACATCTGCTTCAATGCTCTCAAGACGATACACCGTGACGATACCTCAGTGGCAATGGCGTACGCTGCTGAGCTCCAGTTCGCGTCTCGTTTCTTTGTCTCATTCTAGACAAAGAATAGCCTCCTTTGTCACTTTCGCCTGATTTCGTGGTGGGTGGTAGGTGGCAGCTGGGGTTTTCATAGCCAATACAAAGGCGCCGATTTGTGCATTGTGCCCGAAAGCGTGCATTTGAGTCGCGTGGTGCTTTCGTCACCGAACACCAATTAATGTAGCTCCATGAGACGCACGTGCTACCGCGCGGAAGTTTTGAGGCGCCTGAAGTTTTGGATGCTCTGGTGGAGTGCTGGGGAAGAACAGCTCCCCTCTTCTCCTCACGCGCTCTCTCCCTGTGGCGATTGTGGCAGAGGAGGGTGGCAGGCGCCTTTCACGCCGGCGCTCGCACCACTTGGGACGAGGCTTCACCAGGAAGGAGCGGACACTCCTGCTGAGACGACGAGTCGGCTGCTGCTGCTGCTGGAGCGCTGCCCGCAAGCACCGACTGGGAAGGACCTCCTCCCCTGCCTTCAGAAACTGCGGGGCAGATGAAACACTGGAGCACATCCTGTGTCACTAGCCTACCACATGCAATGTAATGGTTATTATTATTAATATTATTATTAGTATTACGCCTTTATCTTTGGAGTGCCGAAGAACAGCTTGGTAAAGGTGCACTTGTGAATTTCTTTGCACGGATCTGACAAGTAAGGACAAACAAAAGCAAAAGTCACGGAGATGCGTTGCGGCAACAACAACATAGCAGGAATCAACAAAAGGAACCAAGACAACGACAACAACAACTCAGTACCAGATGCGAAGGTCGCTTGTTTTTCTAAACCGTACATCTATACTGCGCAGAGCTTCAACCTGTTTTTATATTATTGCTTAGTGCAGCGTCACTGTTTGCGCTTGAACATAGGCGGCCACACCGACACACACACACAAAAAAAGACGTACGAAAAAGAACAACGTAAGAGCCACATCGCAGACGCCGTCTCTTGAAAAGTGTAAACCAACGAAAACATTTCACAAGACAAATCTCCGAGCCTCGCATGTGGGAAGCATTTATGGGCTTCCCGACCCGAGGCGTCGAAGCGTGTAGCGCTCGATAAGGAAGCTGTAAGAGCCTTACCGCTCGCATCCAAACGACCGTGAATATATAATATATATATATATATATATATATATCAGTCGCATAGCTGTTGATGAGTGTGTACCGTTATCGAACGCTGCGTCGAAGAATTTTTTGTTTGATTTTTTACCCCGCGCTCCGCTTTCTTTACCTTCTGGTAGTTAGATATTGCTATTATGACCCATGCCCTCCAACTCAGCGCTTACTGGTCACGGTAAGGAAAACGCACGTGAACTGCGAGTTCCGTGCAGCGACCGGTTCATACCACGTAAATGTCTGTGTAAAAGAACAAATTTTAAAGGGGAACTAAAGGAAAGCACTAAACCAGTTCAGATTGATAATTTTTTTCAAACATTATCTGCAATAATTTGCGATAATATGTTATGTACTAGAAGAGAACATAAAATTGCAAATTTCCATCTAACTCATTAAAATTAATTAAATAAATTATAGGGTTTTACGTGCCAAAACCACGGTTGGATTATGAGGCACGCCGTAAGTGGGAGACTCCGGAAATTTGAACCACCTGGGGCTCTTTAACAGTGCACCTAAATCTAAGTACACGGGTGTTTTCGCCTTTCGCCCCCATCGAAATGCGGCCGCCGTGGCCGGGATTTGATCCCGCGACCTCGTGCTCAGCAGCCCAACACCATAGCCACTGAGCAACCACGGCGGGTATCCTAACTCATTCTCGAAACATCAGTTCTTAAGAAACGCAAACAGTTTTCTCAGAAAAAAAAAACCTTCGCTAGTTGAAAAAATTCCCGTTAGTCCGAGATTCGAACCCGGGACCACCTCTTTTCCCGGGTGGTCACTCTACCCTCTGAGCTAACCATTTTGCTAGCCTCCTGGTAAGCCCAGATGATAGAGCGACCGCCCCGGAAAGGTTTCGGTCCCGGCATCGAATCCCAGACCAGCCCAAATTTTGCTTCAACTGCCAAGCTTTCATTCTGAGAAACCCGTTTGGGTTTCCTTTGTAGCTTCGTGCACCAATTCAGGTGAATGACAACTTTTTCCTTTCATGACCTTTCCACCATCTTGCGGGTTTTCGAAGAGATGACTTGCCATGTTAAGCGATTAATTATTTTGTTGCCACCCGTTCTCGAGAACTTTGACTTTTTGGGTGACACAATCCGCTGCGTCATCACTTACGACGAAAAAAATGAACGCTTACTGAATTACAAATGTTATGAAATGACGCAGCAGTTCAGGATAAAAAGTGAAGGCAACGATCCATCAGTTGATGGTAAACGTTTATCTACGCGTTTAGCAAACAAAAGAGGTTTATATCTGAGCCTGAAGAAATGGACTTTACATCCACATATGGCACGAAGATGCTGCTTTTAGCATTTACTAGCGGCATGTAATCAAGCAATTATTTTTTGTGCTGGTAAGACATCGGTTGACAATAGGAACTGACTATAAGAACGTCAGGTTGCAACAATTTTGTTCGATCTGCAGATGATGTAAATTTGGGGGGCATATGTTACAATTCACGTTTGCCGGTCACGCATGAGCAGTGATTTTCGTAGCGGTTCAAGAGATGAAACTGCTAAGGTATCAACACGGACATTGCAAGCAGGCATACACTGTCATGTGGTGTGCAACACTTTCTGGCCAGTTTCATGTCCAGCCGCGCACCAGGTATTTACGTTGTGTTTCTCGCAAAGTTAGCGCTGGCAGCCATAATTGTTGGGGATTATGTGAGATGCGAAACTTGGGTTACTTGGGTTTTCTCTGGTTGCAGAAAACCATGCCTGTGTCGGGAAAACCACTGTGCCGGGAAAACCACTGTGCAGGGAAACCAAGGCATACGTTGCTGCACAGTTGGCCCAAGATTGAAGTAGATGGTTCCGAAGACCGGCCTTGCTGCCCGTTCGGCAGCCATGGAAATCAAACTGTCTCGTGAGTTTTGTCTCAAGTTATACTATATTTAGAGGGTGCGAACGAGCGCCAAATTTGCCGCGGACTAGAAGGGTACTGCACACATTATGCACTTGAAATGATTCTATCCAGAAGGACTGACTTCGTGCTTTGTGAGTGGTGATGGCCAGGAAGCTCGCAGGAATTATCAGAAAGCTGGATCGCTTCAGGCCGACGGCTTAGCCTCGGACGAGAAGTGCCAATACGCAGCGCGAAAGCGAGCACGACCCAGGAAGGACTCGTGCCGCTCAACCGGAAAAGCGCAATATGGCCCTTCGCGTAAGTGCTCTGGTAAGAAAGAAAGCAAAAAAATTAAGTTAGTCTCTATGAGTGGTCGCCTGCACATCCTAGGTGCACTCGCTCGATTCCATGAGCCTTGCTTGACACGTACGTCACTGCCACCCTTGCATAAGCGCTCGATCTAGGCACCGTCCGTGCGTTGCATGGACATGACTTTGCCGTAAGGTCGAGGTTTATGCTTGTATGTTTGCTTGTTTTCGGTCGCATTCTTTATAACTCTGCAGCCTTGTATGGAACGCACGTGGGAACATAACAAGCTTAATCTGCTAATGCAACCTTGTTTAGACACCTAAGGACCGCATTGACGTCCGCTCTGAATGTACCTCAGAGATGGCACCTTAAGCTTCAGCATGCATATATATATATACACAATACACAGTGTTCTGGTTCTGTAGGTACGGTATGCACGTAGATTGGACAGAAGGAGCACATATACGAAAATGCATGTTTGGATGGTTATGTTTCGGCCATTGCCCGGCTTCCGCTAGATCAAAGGCAGTGTCACGGCCGAACTGTAAACAAATAGACATCTATGTTTCGTATTTGTGCTTTATGTATGTTCTATATATATATATATATATATATATATATATATATATATATATATATATATATATATATATATATACGAAAGAACAATGGGAACCGAGGGGCCCGCCGGCGACAAGTTATCTTTTCGTCCACTTTCATTTCCCTTTTCTTCATTATTTGCTACATTCCAATGTCAACTACACTTAATTTCCCCGATGCTTTCCTTGGCTTCGTTGTCTGTTGGCTTAATGTGGTTATGACTATATGTATGTATATATATATATATATATATATATATATATATATATATATATATATATATATATATATATCATCACCTACCTTGGTTCTGAACAAGAAAAGTAGACAATTACCTGTCAAGAAAGGGGTCAGGGAAGGAGACGCATTCTCTCCAATGCTAATCACTGCATGCTTAGAAGTATTCAAGTTATTAGACTGAGAAGGCTTAATAGTGAGGATCAACGGCGATTATATCAGTAACCTTCGGTTTGCAGATGACATTGTCCTATTCAGCAACACTGAGGATATTTACTACAAATTATTGAGGACCTTAGCCGAAAAGTGTAACAGTGGGGCTGAATATTATTATGCAGAAGATAAAGATAATATTCAACAGCCTGGCAAAGAGAACACGAAATCATGATCGCCAGTAATCTCTAGAGTGTTTACAGGAGTACCGTTTATCTAGGTCAAAAACTCACAGGGGATCCTCATCATTATATGGAAATTTACAGAAGCATAAAAATGGGTTGGAGTCTATACAGCACGCATTACCAAATACAGACTGGGAGCTTACCGCTGTCGCTGAAAAGGAAATTGTACAGTTATTGCATTCTGCCAGTGCTAACATATGGGGCCGAAACTTGGATGTTAACAAAGAAGCTCGCGAACAAGTTTAGGACTGCGCAAAGATCGATGGAACGAAAAATGTTAGGCGTAACGTTAGGAGACAGGAAGAGAGTGGTGTCGATCACAGAGCAAATGGGGATAGCCGATATGCTCGTTGACACTAAGAGAAAAAAAACGGAGCTAGGCAGGCCATGTAATGAGTAGGTAGGAACCGGTAGAACATTAGTATTATACAATGGCTACCAAGGGAATGGAAGCGCAGTCTGGGACGGCAGAAAATTAGGTGGGGTGATGAAGTTAGGAAATTTGCAGGCGCAACTTGGAGTATCAGCTAGCGGAGGACGCGTTATCGGTCATCGCAGGGTGAGGGCTTGGTCATGCATTCGACGTAAAAATAGATTGGTGAAGATACAAATAAATACACTTGGGTTGGTTAAGGGGCAGAGAAAAAAATGAGTGAAAATAATTTTCACTATTTCGCGGTAATCTTTGCGTAATTGTCCGACAGTTTGAATCGGTGCACCGGCCTTCGATATATATGCAGATTGACATTCTCTCATTCTCTACCTTGTTTGTCGATGTCCCGGCTGCCATAAACATCAAAGGCTATCGAGGTATAAAACGGATATTTTGTTTCCGAAGCCCAAGTATGTCATGTCTTGGAGCATAGATGGTGGGCACACCGTGAATTTTTCACGTTACATAAATGAACAACCGCGACATTGTAACTCCGGCGATTCACTAATTACTAGACAAGAACAGTCTTCCGAGTATACATGTGCTACTGAAATGCGTACATGCATTTTCACACCATCCTCAGAGTTTATACAATGCACCAATGAATAGGTAAGAACACTCTTCTGCGTATGCAAGGGCGCCACAACATTCGTACATGCATTGTCACACCATCTTCAGAGTTTATACAGTCTAGTAGTTTGCAATGTGCTGCTATTACTTTTTGCCTTTACTGGCGTTCATGCACAAATAGTCCCCGTACACACCACTCCACTTTACACAGCACCAACATATTTACCAGGCAGGTTTGGCTGCTACCCGATACATTCTTTGGCCCACCTTGTCGCAGCCTAAGATTCAGGCACTATTTCTGTGTTGCCGAGCTTCTCTGATGCTTCGGCCCTAATTTGATGACACATAAAGCGTGCCAATACCCTGCATGTGCTGACGCCGCCCTAATTGGTCCTATGTAGTTTAGGAAAATTAGCTCGAGGGATTCCATTGGATGTGCCAACAACCTATTTGGAACCATTGAAAGATACCATCTATGACGACGCGTGCAGTATACTGTGCGGAGGGTCGAATAATTGCGTCTCCACGCGGAGATGGTCTCCACGAAGAGATGGTCTAATTTAAGGCGTCTTCACTTTTTGTCAGGCGAGAGCAGAAGTCCGCACGCATAACAGAAATAGTAGCTCCCTTGTCAAAGCGAATACCCGCACAACTTCCACAGACACCGATAACATTTTGGCTGGCGCTCAGGAGGAATTATAAAAGTTCACGAGCCTGCAGCTTTCCTTCCAAAAACTGTACTGGCTAGTTTTCCGGGCTCTAGTCAGGGAGCTGAGAAGCCGGGTGAAGCGGAGAGACGAACCGTCAGAATGGCGATGGGGAGCGGCGTCTCGAGGTACGTGGATCCTTCAATGCAACTTCGGCTGTTACCTGGGCTTCCGCCAACTGAGAAAACAATCCTGTGTCACACACACCTGGGAATTGCATTCACAAATGCTTGTAAATTTTTTAATGGAATAGGTCATAGCGCCGAGTGCAATAGCTGTGGTGACGAGGAAACTATAGAACACCTCCGCTGCTACTGCCAATCCTTAGAGCTCTAACGCTCTAAAACAGTTCGACAGAAAAACCATTCACCGTCACCAGTATCTTGGGATGATGGCCTCGCATATCAAGCTACGAAAGGACACAAAAGTGTCGCTGTGATTTCTGAAAGGCACCAGGCTGAGTGGCCGTCTGTCATCCGGACTTAGTGACCGTCTGGGATACAAGTAACCGTTACTACGCCGGTAATATCTACAGCGGACTTTCCCTTTTTCACTTGACCTTTCACTCGCCTCCCTTTCAACAACGGCAGGGTAGCCAACCGTGCTCATTCCTGATTAACTTCCCTGCCTTTCACTTCTCACTTTCGTCTCCTTCGAATTCTCAGTACAATAACGCACACATGCATTCAGTTTCATACAGATGTTAAAAAAAGACGTTACTCTTAACGTTACGCTTAACATATTGCATGTCATCCCTGGTTGCGAGGTCTTCACTTCCTCGCAAGATTTTTTTCTTAATTTACAAATTTTCGCTTTATATTCTAAAGCCAAAAAATTATGGGGTTTTACGTGCCAGAACCACTATCTGATTATGAGGCACGGCGTAGTGGGGGACTCGGGAATAATTTGGACCACCGGGGGCTCTTTAACGTGCACCTAAATCTATGTATACGAATTTTTTCACATTTCGCCCCCATCGAAATGTGGCCGCCGTGGCCGGCATTCGATACCGCGTCCTCGTGTTTAGCAGCCCAACACCTTAGCCACTAAGCAACCACGGCGTGTAAACTTTTCGCGTACAATGCTTGCGTTAGAACAGTGCGTGCATATGTATGTCGCGATTATATGGGACGCATGCAATATAAGTCACATCACGCAACTTCAGCCTCTTAGGAACACGCCAGGACAATGTATTTTAACCCATTTGTGTCCACTGTATTAGAACTAGTACACTTACTTTCGCATCTCTGCCTACTGAAGAGATGAATTATTACTTTTGCCTATTTCCGTTGCTTGTACACGCACGCTAACACAGGGTAGAATCTAATGTTTCATCCATATGTAATAATTTCGCGCCAAGTACAGTAAAGCTGCGGACTCACGACGAATTGGGGTGTGAACTGGTTTTTCATTTGTTTCTCCTCACCAACTTTAAATATTTGTGTTGTGCATTTTACGGTGCTTACTACATAAGTTAAGAGTTTAAAAAACAAACGGTCGAATCTGCGGCTTTATTGGAAAGAACGAAACACGCATTCAAAGTTTGGTGTACTAGACATAGAACACTGGGCGTTAGCAGTTACAAATTGTCGCTTTCTTTCTCATTTCTGTTCCAGCATGGATACGGAAATTTCCTTCGAAAGAAAGCCATTATATCGCTTGCGCGATGCTTTGGATGCAATTGAGGGTGCAGAAAACATAGAAGAAGTTATTGATGTTGTGATTGGGTCGCTAGAACCTGCTGGAGATACAGATGAGCAGGAACGCGACGACAACGCCGATGCTTTCGCCGTGAGCGACGTCTGTGGTTATTGTAGGCTACCAAATTGTGCAACAATATTTCGCTAAAATGGTTTCATCACCATAGCATTATTCAGGACGCCTTAGCAGCACTCGCTATGTGTGCGTGGTCATTGCTGTGCTTGCTGGGTGTCACTATATGTGCGTTTGGGCACTCATGGCGGATGGTAATGGTCGCTACACCGAAAAATCGTAAAGCAGCTGCGATGCCGGTGCAGTCACGCCCGAGCATCACGGAGATGTGAGAAGTGCAAGGCAACTTTGTGCCTCGAAAAAGAAGCTTCAAAAAATTTCATACAAGGATATATGAGCGTAATGACAAGTGCTTTGGCCATTCAAGCCCCATGCGCCCAGTGTACTGTATGTAATACACCATTCTAACTTGAGAGCCTACATACAATATATTGCTTGATAATTTTTTGCAGACGTGACATTTGAGTTACTCTTTCATTATTTACAATTTTTGATGACAATCGCACTGGTAGTTTTATTATGGGTCATAATGGGTTAAGGCAAGCACGAGACATTTCATTCGCCAACTTCTTCATTGTGTCAGGACAGCATTACGCCTTTACAATCTCACAGAAAAGACTCTCCTTCCCATCTTGTGCCACTGTCTTACTGGAAATATCGAACTTGACATCCAAACATGTACAAAAACCTTCAGGAGTCAGCACGAATAATACTAGCTATACTCGTGACAGGGCAGGGATGCTAATTTTCACAAGAAACAGCCTATTGTACATTGCCTTTTCTAAAACTGTTTGACTGAAACGAACTGCCGGCACGCATATTTATTAGCATAAATTTAGGCACTAACTGGGGTGTGTTTTTGGCTGGTAATTATACTGTCTTGTATATGTTAAATATTTTCGGCATTTCTTTTGATTATTTCATTTGTCATTTGTTTGAGTGTCGTTATTAATTTGGCATATTAATTTAGTGGGCTTGGTGGCACCGGCTCAACAAGGATGACAAACCCCGTCTCGCTCTGTGTACAGGTGTTGCTGCTGCTTGCCCGTTCGGCTCCAGAATAAGTCGATAATGGTTTACTTACGGCACCGGTTATATAATCCTGCCATTTACTTCGACAACGTCAACAAGTTTAACCTGCAGGAAGAACCGGCAAGGAGAATCGACATCAACGTCGTGGGCGGATTCTTCGAGCCAGGATTTTTGTCGCACTGTCAGTATAGCTTGGCGGCACCGGCTCAACAAGGACAACAAACCCGGTCATGCTCTTGTACAGGTTGGTGAAAAAAGTTTCTTAGTTTCTATTATAGAAACTGGTTTTCTAGTGCTGCCAAGCCCACAGGCAATGTGTCCTTGTTGTCGACTGTTGGAATGTCATTGAACTATCACTGGCATGCAGTGGGGATGTTGAACCGAACCCAGGTTCTGAAGCGCAGTTCCTACTATTACAACTTATAGAAGTCCAAAGGAATTCAAAGCAGAGATAGCGCAAATTAAACATGAAAATGCATGTGTTAAACTAGCTGTTCCTGAAGCGCCAGAGTTGTTAAAAGAGCGGAAGTGACAGAGAACGGAAAAACGAGTCTGCGTTCTGGTACGGCGGATTTATTAATGAAAGTTGATCAATTGGATAGTCATGGCAGAATAAACAATATTGTAATTCCAGCTATTCCCGACACGCAGAATTAAACAGAGCAAGAATTGAGGCACGGAGCCATAGCCGGCGTTTTATAAGAGATGTTAAATGTGTCAATAACAAGTATTGAGTGCAGACACCAAATTGGGAAAGCTGGAAAATGCCCAGTCAGGTTATTCTGCGTCTCGCAAACTTCAGTGAAAAAGTGAGTTACTCGCAACTATCACAAACTCAAGGGAAGAAAAATTTCCATTGACGAAGATTTTTCGCATGATGTAACAACAAGAAGACGTTGCCTTTGGAAGAGTGCTGCCGTGAACAGAACAAGGGGAGAGAAGGTCGCACTATTGTTTGACAAAATCAAGATAAATGGCATCATGCACGCTTGGGACGACATTGAGAACCCAAGTTATCGGGTGACAGATGGCAAAACTCACGCTAACAGTGCTCCTTGTGTGGGAACGAATGGCTGACACGCGTGTGATGGCAGGCTTCAATTTTGAACATCAACGCTCATAGCCTTAATAATAAGACTAGATTTTGAGCAACTTCTGAGCATCAACCAGATGTTGTTTTGTGACGCAAACGTGGCTACGCAGTGATGTTCTTGACGCCGAGATATGCAACCCTGGATACAACGTGGTTCTAAGCTACATCCATGATCGTCCGCTCGTAATTACGACCCCTGACGGGAGCTTTTATTCTTCGTTACCCGACAAACATAGAGGCTGAGTGGCATAGCAGCTATTCACTGCTTTGGTGCTGACTGCTGATGGTGTGTTACGTGGCTCTTATAGAAACACATCCAGAGTCTCTACGCAGCGCAGGACATCAGAGCTGAATGTAGTTTTTCTGTAATTACCCGAGGTGAGCTACATAGGCCAATGAAAACGCATGTGGATCGATACCGCGTTCTGGTAGCATTACTGACACAGTTGGGCTTTCAGCGCAAACGTAGATGCTCACAGCAATGAAAAGAGGAATTCATCACGGCAATGTCGTAACATGCTGTTCTGTTCGAGAACTAATGAATGACGCAGAACGCACGCAGAAAAGCAGGCACATAGTGCAATTAGCTGCGTACTAAATGAGGGCCACCTGAATTATTTCGATGTTATTACTTGCTCTGGCTAAGCCTACTGCTGCCTATTCTGTCTGCAGGGCGCAAGTGCTGATTTTCAGTACCTTCATTTTAATGAGATTATTATTGCGATTAGCATATTCGGGAGCGCGAAAACGGTCAGAGACGTCACTGGACAGATGCGTTTTGCGGGCGTGGTCTGCCCGGAGTCGTGTCTAACGCATTTCCCGCCAAGTGGAGTTACTGTGTAGTCCATGTTCTAGCGGTCAGAGAGTCGCGCTGCTTTGATAAAGAGACCGGGTTCGAAACCAATCGTCAGGCAAACTTGGGTCACTGGTATATGACATTGCGTATACGTGCTGCTCACCAGTTAACCCGCTTCACGCCAACCTTTGCGACCGGGAGTGGGTAGTCTATGGTCTCATGGGTTGCGCATCGGGCTGATGCGCTGATTAAACATGGTTCGAAACCAACTGTCGAAACAACTTGGTTCACTGGATATGAGGCACTCAGTATCCGTCGCACGGTAAATGTATCGCTCTGAGGCCAACATGGGTCACCGTTGGGTATGCGCTGCTCTTCAATGACCCTCTATGATGCCAACTTGGGTCAGTGGGTACCCACCACTTGGTATGTAGTGCTCGTCAATGAACCTCTTTAACGCTAACGAGGGTAACTATGTGCCACTAAGTGTTTACCACTCTTCAATGGGAAAAAGAACATTTAGAATTTATTCGATGAGCGGTGGTGTCAAACCCGTGTCAGTTAAAATCAGACAAACTAGTTTGAATGTTACGTTCACACAAGCACCTCCCGCAGACGTCACGGTGGCGCCTGCGCTGAATGAGGCATCGTGTCCAGAGGAAAACGCTAGACAGGAGCCCGGCTGAAGACAAAAAGCATTTTAATGAACCCCTTTGAGTTAAAAAGTTTTGAAAAGTCACGAAAAGAAGCATACGAAAAGCATAGCGCGAGCGAAGATACTGCTCCAGGAGAGCAGGCCCGGTCTCTACAACGGCCCTTACTGCTACTCCGGGAAAATCAGTGATGTTATTTTGAAGGTAGAGCGCCGCGAGGCTCTAGAAAGGTGTAATCTGGCATGACTGATACAGCACGAGTGCTATAGGCGCGAGAATGTCTGTCCGTCGTACCGCGCCCGAGCGAGGAGAATAGGTGACGCCAACGAGGAATTTACCCAGTACGGTACGAACACCATGGAGGAAGCACAGGCTTAACCACAAGTGCCGGGCCCAGTGTAACCGGGCCCAGTGTAAGCGAGGCACGGTATCCATAGGCAGGTGCGGAGCCTTCCTACTGGCAGTTTGGCGAGTTGATGGGAAGGGGTTAACCGCCGCGGTGGCTCAGTCAGCTAAGGCGTTGCGCTGCTGAGCACGAGATCGCGGGATAGAATCCCGGCCGCGGCGGCCGCATTTCGCTGGAGGCGAAATGCAAAAAAACGCCCGTGTGCTTGCGTTGTAGTGCACGTTAAAGAACCCCAGGTGGTCAAAATTAATCCGGAGCCTTCCACTACGGCGTGCCTCGTAATCATAACTGGTTTTAGCACGTAACACCCCAGAAGGAAGGAAGGAAGAATGGGAAGGGGTTTCGGCAATGTGCCTGACGTGTGTACGCATTGTCTCGACGGCGATGTATGTCATGATTGAATAATCTTGCGCAATGGGAATAGTTATAGTCTGGCGTGCTGCGCGGTAGTATATGGAATAACCTATAGAACTTGTGCCTAATTGCTGTGAATTGTACTAGTTAGCCTTGCAGGTGTTGGATATAACAGGTAGGCAGTACCGTAGGTATCCAACGAACAACAACCCGTACATCAGTATCATAGAGTGTATGGACACCCCCCAGTTCTAAACTGCGAAGAAAATGTTTAATGAAAGCACACAGAACCACTTATATACAAGTCATGGTCTCATGTTTGTTGCGACGGGAAAACACTGCAAAACAACCACCAGAAAAAGAACAAGGAAAGCTAACCTTGTATATAAGGGGGCGTGTGCGCTTTCAGTAATGTTTCCATTAGTAATGCACATTTGGGTGTCAGGTGTTTTTCATTGTCCCGTATCTTGTGGCGTTTACAATTGCGCATTCCAAGTAATCACAGTTTGAGTACATTTTTAGAGCATTGCCGGCATGCACGTTTTTTTTTTTTCATTTTAAGTCTGTGTATGGGCTGCTTGATTCTGCAAGCGAAGATGCTGGCGTATCGCACCACAATAAGAGAGAAAGTGTTGTAGTGAAAGGCAGGAATTTCTGCAGGAGTGTTCGTAGTCGTCTATATGCCACGCAGCAGGGGGGTTGGGATTATGAGTTTCGAAGGCCCCAAGCCGAATGTGCCTTGCACGTCGCATGCCTAGTGTACTGTACATAAATCGTTTTCGTAAACAGGAATGATCTGGTAATGCCCACTGGCACGTCAGAGTTACGCAGTAACTAGACCGAATGTTTCCGAGGCCTGTGTCTGTAGCCACACAACTTGTGTACGTTTGCGCCTTATGTTACCTATGGCTGTAACAAACGCAGTGGCTGTGCCATTTATATATATACACCATGCGTTTGTGCGAATATATTAGGCATTTTCAAAACATTGCCTGAGGAAGTTAGCACAATTCTAATCCTTGAGCTTGTATACTTGAACAGGCAGACATTTTGAACGAGAAATCCACATGCATAATCGACTAACAAAAAAATCTGTAACAAGTATTTAACCAATTACCTTACAAAAGTTATTGCAATTTACAAATTGAAACCATGCACTTCGGAAGGTAGATCCACTTCGGACGAATTCTCAGGCTAAAACGAGTTTCCAGACAATAAATAATTCCTGAACATTGTAAAAAAATACGCTGGCGTTCCAGTTACTTCGGTGTTTCATTGAATAAAATGGCGTTTTATTTTAAAAAAAAAGTGGAAGGACAGTGCATTTTTTAGCACAAGTTTGATGGTGCATATTTTTTTTTTCTTTTTTACTGCCGAGCATACTAGAGGGGCTGAGGCTAAAGGCTTATAATGACTGACAAATTCATGGGGATCATTTACAATTTGCCAATAGTAATAAGCCGTTAAAAGAATATACACAGCAATGCTTTCTTCACACAAGTACAGAAATAGCAGAGAACATAGTCATTTTACGCTTATAGGCATATAAATCGGTATGATTGCCTAAATGTGTATAAGGTATTAACATACTACACAGAATACATATACAGGGTGTCCCAGCTATCACGCAGCACGATTTAAAAAAAGAGGAACGGCGTTACGCGAAGCAAACCTAGTGCGTATTGTTTCCAGTGCAGTGCAGTAGCCGCCAGTAATTTTTTCGTTTCCGATATTTAATAGGTTATTGTAATTATTTATCTAACTCGATAAGTAATGCCCTAATTCTCAAAGTGTCAATGAGAAAATTGTAGAGCAACATGAAAAACTCCCGATACAGCTTTCGGTTGCTCAATACGTGCTACATAAATGTGTTTTTCCGAGCGTGAAAGAAGCCCGCGAATACACGCAGAATTGCCGCGCGACTGGCCGCTCGAGGTGCTTTGCATGTATTCGCGGGCTTCTTTCACGCTCGGAAAAACACATTTATGTAGCACGTATTGAGCAACAGAAAGCTGTATCGGGAGTTTTTCATGTTGCTCTACAATTTTCTCGTTGACACTTTGATAATTAGGACATTACTTCTCGAGTTAGATATAATTACAATTAACTAATTAAATCTCGGTAACTAAAAAATTACTGGCGGCTACTCCACTGCACTGCAAACAATGCGCACTAGGTTTGCTTCGCGTAACGCCGTCCCTCTTTTTTTAAATCGTGCTGCGTTATAGCTGGGACACCCTGTATACATATAAACATACATTAGACGTCCGTGTATTCTGTCATGCACGCATATTCATACCACGCACGCAGATATTTGTACACAAACATGCATATTACACGTAATCATACATATCGATCAAATAGATCTGAAGTAAGGGGATTATTAAACTTTCAGAAGTGATTGTTAAACATTTAATGTTATTTTTGAAAGTACTTGCAGCGATCCTGAAGTTTAATTTTCCTTCGAGATTGTTTAGCACATAAGGTATCTGATATGCCGTTTTCGGTGTTCTGTATATCCAGTTCGTCTTTTCCTTATCCAGTCCGTATCCAGTCCGTATCTCGAAAATACGCAAAAAATCTGCAAAATTATTTCATAGGTGATATGCCTTGAAGTCTTGCAGGCTGCAATTTGTAAATTATAATGCGAGCTCTAGTTAATTAGTTAAAGACGTATTAGACGTATTATTCAATAGTGCATTTCAATTTCTCGTTAAACTAATGTCCGACTCTACGAGTAGACAGCAGGTAAAGGACTAGAATTGTGCCATCTGCCACAGCTGATTTCTAAATATTGCCTAAAGTCTTCACATAAACACCTGATATATTGGAATCAAGATATGAACTGAAACATACGCGGTGGTCGGTACGGAACCCAGGTGCGCCAGACGAGAAGACCGATGCTCTAATCATTAGACCACGGAAACAATTTTCTTCGGTTCTGACCTCGCACTGTGGGCTGTGCCGCATTTCTACAAGGCCAAGGACGCCATGTTTTGTGAGTGAACAAGTTCTATTGCGGAGCAAATGTACCGCTATCGCTTGCAAAGATGTCAACTAATGGTTGGTTCTCACGGGATATATTTTTTTCATCTAGTCTTAGCAGTGTATTACTATGGCATCCATTTGTTGGACTGTTTGTTTTACTTAGTTAACATTTTACGTCACCGTATTTTTTCCCTTAACGTACTCAATATGAGAGGTCGAGTTACAGTAACTCTTCTTTAGGTCCTCTTCCTGCATATAACTGGTAAGTTGCATGGTTTAACAGGTTGTAATGCTTAAACTTCAAATTTCACAGGACAGACTCACCAGTGCGCTCTGCGTGTAACGCTCCTAAGGATTTGGAACGTGTGCTGTGTGACAAATGCCGTTAATAGAGACAATCCTTGGAGGAGGCCCTAAACTTGCAGTGCAACTAGAGTTCGGAGCTGTAGCGCAATCTGGACCCGTGGAAAAACCCCATGTGCGCGTTGCTAGCCATGACATTGCTTCTGAGGTCCACAAGCTTTAAACAAACTTTGTGGGCATCATTATAGTGCATATTTGTGAGTGGGTGTGCTGTTTGAGTGTTCCACTGATCAATTTTTATACTATAATTATAACCCAGCACCAGCAGTGGCTTGGTTGGCGATGAGTCGGGCTTCCATCTCCACCTCACTGAAAGTTGTAGCTGTTGGTCTCATATTCGAAATTTTCTGCATTCACACACCGCTAATATCAGCGCGAAGGTATCTTCCTTGCGAGTAATAAATTAACCCAAGCAATGAAGAGAAGAAAAAAAAATAGGAAAGGAAGAGCGCCAAGTTTTTTTGCTTTGTACCCAGATGTTCGATGTGTGTAACTCTTGAGCGCCTGCGCTTGTAAATTCTAATCGCTTTCTCCATAGAAAAAAAAAAGCGTAGCAGCAATCTAATAAAGCAGGCTGAAGCTTAGTGGTCTCATGGGACATTCAATATTTCTCTAGCTTTGTCACGAGTGTTCACAAGAATCCTTCTTCGTGTGCCGGCACTCTTTTAACGAGGAAAATTTGATAAGCCGAGTCCTGTGAATAATCAATGTTTGCGAGCCTCTTTCGACTCGCAAACTCTGGTAGAGCGCGCAACGAAGAAGAGAGCCCACGAGCTCGGCGAACTGGATCGTCTCTTCGAACGCCGCCATTGACGCTTTTTACTCGGCGTCAGTTACAGCTGTTGCCCTAGGCTGTCTAAAATCGTTTGACTCCACAGGCGCGCATTGCCACCGTGAGCCGTTTTCAGGCATCTTGACTTCATCCTTTCCTATTTAGGGAGTTCCCGAGCGAATCCTACGTGGCAGACTATATTTGAGAGAATGCGAACCTCAGGCGTTGCAATAATTGTACTTTGTTTTTGATATCCTAAAAGTACGCCCAACTGAATAAAAAGATGTTTGCGCTGTTTTAGGAAACTACCCTCCTGCAATACCAAGAAAAGCCACTCTTGCAAAGAGAAAGAATTGTGGCGAACCAGAAATGATGCAGAAACAAAGTAATAGTGGCGACGCCACCTTGAAGTTTCCGCACTAGCTCGAAGAGACTTCACGGCTGTCGACAACGTCTGCTTTATGCATACGATTTCATGCTTAAAGATGGACTGCATTGTGCTCTAAAGGACCGAGAAACTGAACTCGACAAGTTTCGATAATCTTTACTGATGGCAAAGCGGGCCACATTCGAGAAATGGTTTTGAAATCTGTGACGTCACATGGACTTATCGGTGCTATGATTCCGGTAAGAAATAAATAAAAATGAAACCACTCACTTTCCCTTCAAATAATGTTTTTATCACCACCAAATTGCACAATGTACATTTAATGTGAGTTAGTGTGTCTTTAGTTTACCTTCAAGGCCATTTATGGGGCCCACATTCTACGTTCTCTCAGCTCTCCTATGCGCCACGTCTTTCCACAATTTTCAGGCTATCGGTGATAAATCTAAAGAGAAGTATCAGCAAAGGAGGAGTGCCTTCTCAGTGGCGTGTTGCAACAAATATGCAAGTTGTCGTCAGTGAGTGTGCTAAGAGAAATCAATGTACGTATAACGTCAAACAATGTAGAAGTATCCCTTCATTTGATTCTACTGCCGTAAGATGGCTTCAGTCAATCTGCTCAATCACAAGGAAGGAGTATCAGCCGGGCTATACGATATTTCTCCCCCATATGTGCTTATACCAGGTGCATTCTTTTTATGCGAATAGTTTATTTTAAAGAAATTGTCATATCCAGACCCAGACTGTTTTTACTTATAGGCTACACTGTAAAGCATCTGCCGTGCTGATTTAGAAGAAAAATTATAGCAATAATTTCGCTAATTAAAATGCCATGTTAATTAACATTCTGCTTACCGACTTTCGGGTGCACGTTTTAATTGCAAAATGAAGCCGATGAGTAGTGAAGTCGTGCCTGCTTTATAGAAATCCTGAAGATAGCACCAATTTCGAGATAGGCGACCTTAAACTGGGCCATGAAATACATTGGCATTCCAGTTATCTATTTCCTGAATGAGTGCCCAAAATATCTATACTCTATCTCAATAGTTTCCTACAACAGTGTCGAAGCTACAGGACATTTTAGCCAATAGCAAGGCCGAACGCCCTCCGAAATGTGTTATTCCACGCTACGCGTCATCTGCTCACCATCTGCTCTGCCATCCTCCCCGGTTGGTGTATTCACGCAAATGTTTTCGCGTTGTAACCATCATCTGCATTTACATGAATGCGACAGTGGAGCTCTGCTTCATCAGTACGTTTCCTCAGGAGTTCCTTGCAGCCTTCATATATCCAGCGGTAATGGCGAACGCCCGTACAAATGTTCACCCGCGCGAAGTCGTCCTTTCAGCTTCTATTTGGCGTTTGCTCGCCACCGTCATCACGTACAGTACTATACTCTATCTGAGTAGTTCCTCGCAGCACAATAGAAGCGGCACGAATTCTTAACCAATAGGAAGGCCAAATGCCCCTCGAGATGTGCTCATTCACGCCGCGTCGTCATTCGCTCATCCACTTAGCGCGTGCTTACCGTCCTATCGGTACATGCTCCATCGTTGATGGATCGACGAAAAATATCTTGAGACGCCATAACCATAAGATATGTTAAAAGCATGCGACAGCGGGGCTTCGCTTCCACCTGTACGCTTTCCCTTCAGCCACCTTGCAGCCTCCTTAACAAGTAGTAAGTACGAACGCTCTCATAAATGTGCACTTGCGGCACAGCATCTGCTCGGCGTCTACTTAGCGTTTTCTCGCTGCGGTCTTCACGTACCATGCTAGAGCGGAGTAGTAAATTAATGATGCAGTGAGCAATTAGGCCTTTATAGCGTTCCGCATCGTAAACGCGTTACCAGTGCTAATGGTGTGGCGCTTACTGCTAACTAGAAATCAAACCATTTTTACGGCTCGGCGCCGTGTCAGTAGTCCTAGCAGCGTGAAAACAAACAGCCGATCTCTCTAATTACGTTAAAACATACCTAATGCTTTGACGTCAGCTTGAGATGAGACTTAGCGATGATGGATTTTGCCACTTGTTTATTGCTGACAGGGCGAAACGCCAGTAAGAAGCGCTAATTCGGATCGAAGCGGGTGGTGGGCGCTGTACGGGCGTTGCCATGTTGCCACGGTTAGGGAGGCTATTACGGTTACGGCGGTAACTGTCCCACTCGGTATACGACGGGCACGCACAAAGGTCCTAACATGTAACGTATCGTTGTACCGTATCATGTGGCGAGCAGAAATAAAACTTTCTAGTGCAGCCCATAATTAGCCAGTTACGCCCGGAACTATAACCGCTGCGCCAGGAAATTGCCTATGTACGCCTCGTACCTTTGGCAGCACTGCAACGTACTTGTGAGGTGGAGTATAGAGCGAAGTAGTAAATTAATGATGCAGTGAACAATTAAGCCTTTACGGCGTTCCGCGTCGTCAACGCATCGCCAGAACTAATACTGTGGCGCCATCTGCTTACTGGAAAGGAAACCACTTTTACGGCTCGCCACCACCCCTGTAGTCATTGCAGCTCCAAAACAAACATGTTATCCCAATAATAACGACAGGCCTGATGCTTTACCCCAGCATGCGAGAACACTATATATATGCGATGACGGATCATCATCATCATCAGCCTATATTTATGTCGACTGCAGGACGAAGGCCTCTCCCTGCCATCTCCAATTGCCCCTGTCTTGCGCTAGCGTATTCCAACTTGCGCCTGCGAATTTCCTAACCTCATCATCCCACCTGACTTTCTGCCGTCCTCGACTGCGCTTCCCTTCTCTTGGTATCCATTCTGTGACCCTAATGGTCCACCGGTTATCCATCCTACGCATTACATGGCCTGCCCAGCTCCATTTCTTCCGCTTAATGTCAACTAGAATATCGTCTACCCCCGTTTGTTCTCTGATCCACACCGCTCTCTTCCTGTCTCTTAACGTTACTCCTAAGATTTTTCGTTCCATCGCTCTTTGTGCGGTCCTTAACTTGTTCTCGAGCTTCTTTGTTAACCTCCAAGTTTCTGCTCCATATGTTAGCACCGGTAGAATGCAATGATTGTACACTTTTCTTTTCAACGACAGTGGTAAGCTCCCAGTCAGGAATGGCAATGCCTGCCGTATGCACTCCAACCCAATTTTATTCTTCTGTAAATTTCTTTCTCATGATCAGGGTCCCCTGTGAGTAATTAACTTAGATAAACATGTTCCTTTACAGACTAGAGGCTGACTGGCAATCCTGAATTCTTGTTCCCTTGCCAGGCTATTGAACATTATCTTTGTCTTCTGCATATTCATCTTCAACCCAATTCTTGCACTTTCTCGATGAAGGTCCTCAATCATTTGTTGTAATTCCTCTCCATTGTTGTTCAATAGGACAATGTCATCTGCAAACCGAAGGTTGCTGAGATATTCGCCGTCGATCCTCACTCCTAATCCTTCCCAGTCTAAGAGCTTGAATACTTCTTTTAAGCATGCAGTGAATAGCATTGGAGAGATTGTGTCTCCTTGCCTGACCCCTTTCTTGATATGTATCTATCTACTTTTCTTGTGGAGAACCAAGGTAGCTGTGGAATCCTTGTAGATATTTGCTAAGATATTCACGTATGCCTCCTCTACTCCTTGATTACGCAATGCCTCTATGACTGCTGGTATCTCTACTGAATCGAATGCTTTTTCATAATCTATGAAAGCCATATAAAGAGGTTGATTGTACTCCGCAGATTTCTCGATTACCTGATTGATGGCATGTATATGGTCCATCGTAGAATATCCCTTCCTGAAGCCAGCCTGTTCTCTTAGTTGACTGAAGTCAAGTGTTGTCCTGATTCTATTGGAAATTATCTTGGTGAATATTTTATACAATACTGAAAGCAAGCTAATGGGTCTGTAATTCTTCAACGGATATTACCCATTTATTTCTACCTGCCAGTGCAGAGAGTCTATACCAAGCGCGAATTTAAATCGAAGCGGGCGGTCTGGTCTGCATGGGCACTACCATGTTGCTACATAATAGCGGTTAGGGTGTCTACTTCGGTTACCAGTGGTGAACGTCACGGGTAATTCGCCTATACGACTTGCATGCGCGTGGTACGTATTGCTGGAATGTGTCATGTACCAAGAAAACATGAAGCTTTCTAATCCCGCTAATAATCACAGTGTAACGTCCGCAACTATATTACGTGGCGGAGCAGTATTGCGTGCGTACACCTCGTACCTACGGCAGTGCTGTAAGTTACTTGTGAGACAGATTCTAGCGATGATCTTAACTGGAACGCCAGGGCATTTTTTAGCAGATTTTGTGGACGGACATCTCGAAACTGACGCTAGACTTTGAATTCCTGCTAAGCCGACGTGAGCTCCCTACTCCTGGGCTTCAATTTCTCAATAACGTGAGCCATGAAGTCATTAATTAAAAGGGTAGTTAGCATATTTCACTCGCACAGTGAAATTATTGCTTACATTTTTTTGCTGCTAATTTACGAATAACCACGTAGCCTGTCAGTGAAAAGAAATTGTCGCAGTTTCACCCGAAAGGCGAAGCACTAATTGCGATAGCAAATTAGTAGAGAGCTATACGGAGTAAGGATAGTAGTTTTATCAGCGCTATAAACTTGGACAAGCAGCAGCACCAGCAACGCGCTGAACTGTTCTCGACGCCGTCAGCGTTTTGCCAGCGTTCGCACCGAACGCGCGCGGCGTTTTTTATATAAATACGTATTTGGTGCCGCAGTGAAACGTTCGCCTCCCCTCCTCCCTCCCTCCTGTTCCCAGCATATCACAACGTTAGGTGTGATATGCTGGGAAACTTTGAGTTTGGTTGTTTAATTAGGTGCTAAATGAATATTGCATAACTATCGTTCTTTGTTTTGCCTGTTTAGAGTGGTTACATAAAACGCTTACAAAGCTCTCCCACTGCCCTAGGGTAATATTTGAGGAGCATGGGGGCCTATGTTATATAGCCCATGAGTAACAAAAATTTGAAGAACGTAGGGTAAATACAGCCTCTATACAACGTTACTTACACCAGGGTTGTAGAGTTTTACAAGCGCACTTATGAACGTTGGGTGAAGGTTGCCTACTGTGCTGAATAACCTGGACGTGGCACAAAAAAAATTAATTTCGAGTTTACAATGCACATATTATACGTAATGCGCGGGCGAAGTTTCCAAAGCGTCAGTTAAATTGACCTTCTCAAAACATTTTACGATCGCACGGCTGTCATCAGCTATGCTTTTCAATGTTCCGAGACAGCAATTTGGCACCCCAAGCGTTCCCTACCCATATGATACAGATAGGGTGCATTTTAGGTGTAAAGCGGAGCGAACGGGTAACGCATCTGCCTTAATTATGAGCTTTGCAAACAATTTCTGAACCCTCATTTTTATCTTTCTTTCATGAGTTATATTAGTTTCGTAGTGGGTTACCCAGTGTTCTCGGTGAAGTCAACAAGGTGATTAGACTGCATTTTGTGAAATTGAGGGGCAGAGAGAGAGAGAGAGCAAGCGAGAAAGGAGAGGCAGGGAGGTTAACCAGAAGTCAGTTTCCGGTTTGCTACCCTACAGTGGGGTGGGGGATAAAGGGGTTGGAGAGAGGGCAAGGAGAGAGAGAGAGAGCGAAAAAAACACAAAAAGACACAGGCATAGGTAACAAAAGAGGCGTTCCAACCACAGACGTTCACACAGGCCAGTGGACTTCAGGAAGTGGCAGGTTAGAAGTAATGCGTAGGCGAAGTAGAAAGTGTTTGGGTTAATTGCAGCCTTTGCAGTAAATTACATATTCAAGCTTTCTTAAGCATTATAGGTGTGTCTTGACAACGTCGACAAATTTAGTTAAATTTTGTGCGAAAAGTCTAATTTGCTCTGCTCTCAAAATCGAATTTGCTGAAAATATGGAGATGGGGAGCGTAGTATGTGGTCAATGCGCATGTGGACTTTAATGTCTGTGCAGCTATTACAGAAATCAAATGCTAGAGAGTGTTATACGGTTGTTTTCAGCTGTTTGACAGTGCCTCAAGAAACTACCACGGTACAACTAGTGTACGTATATGTGGTGATAATTTGTTAATGTTAGGTGAAAGCCCGGAAAAAAATTTATTGTTACAGCGTTAAGTTATGATCTTTGAAATTAATTACTGAATCCTCACTTTCCTGCATTTTCATGCATTATAAAAGGTCCATGGCATGTTTACGCAGCTTAATGACGAACTGAATAGGGCATTTTCTTAATACATGGTGAAAAAAATAGACAGGTTATGGATAATGTGCAGGCGTAGTTCATGTATTGTGGGTGTTAATTACAGAATTTGCAGTACATTGCGTGTAGAAGCGCTCTGGAACATTATAACTGTGGCTTAAGAAAAGCACAGAATTTAAGCCACTGTCCTGTGAAAAGTACAAGAGCCACAGAGATTATATTTACTTAACTTGCAGGGGAAATCTTGGACGACGTGCGAGCGAACTTAGGTGCCCGTGGAGGATTTCAAGTTTCTCAAAAAGAAGATTACCTTTAGCAAGTGCTTGAAAGCGTTATACGGCTGGTAAACGCTCTTTCCCAGCGTCTCGAGCGAAGTGTACGTGGCTGCAAAGCTGCCATGCACAATTCCGACTAACCACACAAGATGAAAACACAACATGGCGCGCAGCTATGCGTGTCGTCGTGTTCGCATTCAGTGGGATATCGCGCCGTGTTAGCGGGAATGGGTGGTCAAAGTTTAACGTTTATTACTTAACTGTTAGTTTTGTAAATAATTACTGAGCCCTCGTTATATCCCCGTATTTATGCGTTATGCGAGGCGCCCGTGGCATGTTCGGCGAACCTTGTTTACATTTCATGCCCTTAATGCAGCGATAAATTCAAAAATTAACTTAGACCAAATATTTCAGTATTCTCCCTCTACGGTTGCCTCTGCTAAGATGCTAAGGTCACCCATACCACCAAGCCTATTGCTTTCCTTTCTGCTTACAACATACGAATGTACTTTTCGTACTTTTTTAGATCGTGGCCCCTTCCCTTCTACTGACAAAGGCATTCCATCGGTTTGATATACCTGAAGGTGCGCGCGGCGATAGCTTTTTAGCATATTTGAAAAAAAAAAACAGTAGTGAACGTGGTACACAGACACACACACACAAAAAAAGAAAGAACACGCCGGGACAAAGATGAAGCTCGTAAGGTAAACTTTATTACGTCAAAAGTGCCTATTTATATCCTTTCACTAAGCTCCTGGCACATGTGCAGAAAATGCACCACAAGAAAAAGAACACAGTGAACCAAAAAGTTACACTTGATAAAACCAATGCCTGACACAGACCTACGTAACACCACTAAGAAATGTAAAACTTATCAGTGAGGCTCAGCGATGTAGCACTGACGCACGCGTCGATCTGATTATTCAAATGAAAATCCTGTATAAAATTGTGCGGAGAAAAGCCTCTAGAATATATTCTATCGGATTTTCTACTATAGACTCTAGAGGGCTTTTGCTAAAGCCTATGAGAGGCCTTTGTAATAGCGTTTAGGATTTTTTCATCTGCAGTTGCCTGCTTTTTAGAAAAGCGTCTAGAGCCTTTTTAGAGGCTTTACGCATTATTAGATAACCGCTGCCCCATCGAAATGTGGTCGCCGCCGATGAATTCAACCCACGGCCTCATACTAATGAGCGCAACGCCTTTGCCACTAAGCCACCACGTAGGCTGCTTCAGTAGCAATCAGCCAGAATAATAATAGAATATGAGAAGTTCTATCGTTTTGTTAATCACAATCACACGAAGTAACAGACAATGGAGCAAGCGGAATCACAAGGGGAGGTAACTTTTGCGTTTATTTGAAATATACAAGTAATAATGTAAAGGGAAATGAAAGAGGACAAAAAATAACTTCTGGCAAGTGGAGACAGAGCCCACAACCCCCTCATACGCGTGCTATGCTTTACCAGTTGCGCTACTGTGGTGCCAGCCTCTTGTCAACTTTCTTTTTTGTTTCTGTCTGTGTACGTGATCAGCTGTCGGACTGTTAGCCAGCCCCGCTCCCGGCGAAGCGTACGCAAGCGCCGAACGCGCAACGCGAAGGATTTGGGTTCAGTGCCCGCCTACAGCAAGTTATTTTTCCCTTTGCCTTATCATTTCTATCTTTCAAAAAATACATAGCAGTTACCTTCCCCTATAATGGTTACTCTGGCTTTATTGCCTGTTACTTCGCATTGCTGTTATATAGATATATAGCATCTAGTGCTTCATCTGTACAATATGTGCATCTGCACTAAAACTCAGGCATCTCGGATAGCGCAAGGCGAAATACGAAATTTTCCCAAGGCAATGACTCTCCAATCTTTCACACCTACGTATTGCGACTTGCGCTTCATATTTGCGAAAGTAGCCGCGCTCGATGTTGCCATGTATTATATGCAATGTTCAATGGAATTCAAAATGAAATTCGGTTTGGCGTATTCCATTTGGAGTCCGGCAAATGTAAGTTTTTTTCTGAGGTTTCGCGTCTCCAACAGTCATTTGCATACCGTTTCGTTGCGAAAGATGGCACCTTTATTCGTAGTTTATAGGAGGGAAGCTTACGAAACATTGACAATGACTCTGTCAGGATGTCAGAGGATTTCGCAACGCGGCAGCCGCAGAACCTAATGGAACGCTCGCATGCAGTTGCAAAAGTATAATTTTCCTCAATGTTAGAACAGAGTTCTCGCTCCAATCAAATTTTTGATGTCATGCGGTGCCTCTTCTCTTGCGCAATAGTGAGCTTTCTCGATCATTTTTTGGTCGGGATAGCAGGGCAGTGACCCATGTGACCTCGCACATCCGGGACACATTCCAGGCTGGTCAGAGCTGAATAGGACAGAAGTAAATTGTGTATGGCCGAAAGTTCATATCAACAAAAGCTGTTTTTGTCCTAGCATCGCAAACATTTTCTCGACAAACGAAAACAATCAGCAGAACATTTGTCCCATCCAATCAAATAAACCAAAGAAGTAAACAAATTAAGATCTATTGTCTCTAGTTAGGAGTCCTTATATTTATAATCCCTTGCAATTGTATCATTTGTTCAAGAATGTACGTAGTTTAATTTAGCTCGTATGTTTCCAAAAATCAACTAACCGGCCCATTTTACTTTTATTGAACAATCAAAAGAAGGCATAGGTGGCACACTTCTTTTTTCTCAGACCCTGTAATCGTTGTGATAAAGTAAAGTGCATTAAGTATTTACAAAACCACGATTAACAGTATTATATATAAGCGTCTTTCTCTATCGGCTTAATTGCTACATTTAACATACGAAAGGCCGGAAACCTACTGACTCGAAAAAAATATCAGCAGAGTTCTAAAACCTTGCCGCATCACAGCCCAAATTCTTGATAATCTGTTTGTTCGAGCAGCTGCATGAAATGGTTTAGTTACCTGGGATAAAATCGCTTTAATGCATTTCACGCATAACAATGTCACGTGTAGCTCATGCCCAAGGCTATTTACAATTTACTTACGGGGAAGCTAACGGAGGCCAAATTGGCGACGCTATATCAAAAGGGAACACGTCGTCTTCCTTCTCCTCAGTGCAGCCACGCTGTGCCGGCTGTGCTGTATCATCACCCCCGGCAGTTGAAGCACCATCCCGGTGCTTAAGCTACACAATCCGCGGTGAAAGGTGTGTGGTATGGCTTTAGTCTCGCCACGTGAACGATGTCACTTGCAGCTGACAATGACGCTGAGAGGTCGTCGGGGATGATTTTATGGGTGACATCGGTCACTTGTCGCACCACAATATGATTGATGAAGTGCGCCTCATGATAGACAAATTTAAATTTGATATCCGATGCTGTATTCACGGATCACTGTAAAAACCTGCCAATGGCCCTTGTATAACGCCGTCGATATATTGCGTCTCGCATTCATTGTGGGATTTTACGTGTGAAAACCAGTTCTGATTATGAGGCACGCCGTAGTGATGGGCTCCGGATGAATTGCGACCACCTGGGGTTCTTTAACGTGCACTACAACGCAAGCCCACGGGCGTTTCTTTTTTTGTTTTTTGTTTGTTTGTTTTTTTGCATTCGATCCCGCGATCTCGTGCTCAGCAGCGCAACGCCTTAGCTGACTGAGCCATTTTTTTGCGTCTCTAAACTTTGCAAACACAGCAATCATAACGTGCCTCCTATTTCTACTGTATATGAAGTTGGTACCAGTCTCATTTCTTTCATGACTGCAGGAAAACATTGCGCGCTCCGTATAACCACTGAAAATATACAAGTGTTCAGTAATTATTTGCAATGTTCTTAAGACAAACGCGTTAAACCTTCACCAACCATTGCCCCTAAAATGCCCTCGATTTCCCGAAATTGTGAACTTGGTGGCAGGACGCTGGAAAACGTCGTGGTTAACGGCCCTGTAGGGCTTGTGAGCACTCCCCCCTCCCCCCCCCCCCAAAAAAAAAAAAAAATGTTTTCCAAAGGCCGTCATTCAAGGGAGGGGGGGGGGGGGGTATACACATATTTAACTTCTCAGACATCAGTCATGAAGATTTAAACTTGTCCGCCAAGTTTTCACTCGCTGGCGGTTATAGTTCTCCGAGAAGAGTGAGTTAATCCAACGCGGCTTTTAAACGCACACCCATGACGGTCTAGAGCGCTTGCATATGTATGTTACTACAATGACCGTAATTCTATAGCAAACTATAAACTATTACTACATAACTCCCATTAGGTGCCCGTTAACTCAGCCAAACAAATCCAAGGCACCTCGTTCAGTTCACCGTGGACCATAGAAAAATCTGCTACACGCAGGTAGGGTGAAAATTGCAGCAGTTGCCGGTTGCGCAAAATATTCGAATACCAGCCAAGTTCTAGCATTTAGTCCTTAAAATACCACAATAATACGTTCGTCACCTACATTATAGTAGATGTCGCGCATTTGAAATTCAGGCTGTGAAGCCAAGCTCAGGGAATATTCTGATTTTTTCTCAGGTGTTGCATTTCGGGAACATTCGACCCTGCTTATACATCGTAGAACACGTGAAAATAGGCAGAAAATATCAAGGCAGTAATTATCTTCAAAAAACTAAAAAAATGGACACTGAACCTGGCAAAGTTCAACACGCGCACTCTCTCGAGTGAGGCTAGCTTAGCAGGACTATTTCAAGAATTATCAGGCATTGCCTGGGATATTATTGGCATTAGTGAGGTTAGAAGAACTGGTAAGGCTTACAGAGTGCTGACTAACGGCCACGTCCTCTGCTACAGTGGTCTTCAAGACAAAAGAGAATCCGGGGTAGGATTTTTAGTCCATAACAACGAATTCTACAGCATTAATGAGAGGGTAGCAGTCGTCGTAATAAAGCTAAATAGCAGGTACAAAATGAAGGTAACAAGCCCACGCCCCAACCTCTAGTCACGATGATGAAGGAATAGAACAGTTTTATGAAGATGTTGAATTAGCAATGAGATAGGTGCAAACTCAGTATACTGTATACTCATGGGTGACTTCAATGCAAAAGTGGGGAAAAGCAGGTTGGTGAGCAAGCAATTGGCAACTACGGCATCGATTGTAGGAATGTAAGAGGAGAGATCTTAGTAGAATTCGCGGAAAGGAATGGGCTCCGTATAATGAATACCTTCTTCATGAAGCGCAGCAACAGGAAGTGGACCTGGAAAAGCCCTAATGGAGAAGCAAGGAATGAAATATATTTCAAACTCTCTGCCGATCCAAGCATAGTGCAGGATGTAGAAGTGTTAGGTAAGGTAAAGTGCAGTGACCATAGGTAGTGAGGTCTAGGATTTCTCTCAATTTGAAGAGAGAAAGAGTTAAATTAGTCAAGAGGAAACAGGCCAACCTAGAGGAAGTAAGGGTAACAGTAGACCAATTCAGGCTGGTGCTCGCCAACAAATATGCAGCTTTAGAATATTAAGATAAAGACAACATAGAGGTAATGAATGAAACCGTAACTAGGTTGATCTCAGAAGCAGCAATTGAAGTGGGAGGTAAGGCACGAAGGCAACCAGTAGGTAAGCTCTCCTAAGAAACAAAGGACCTAATAAATAAACGACAAAACATGAAAGTGTCCAATTCAAGAGATCAGATAGAATTCGCTGAACTGTCAAAACTGATGAACACGAAGAAAGTAAAGGATATTCGAAATTATACCGTGGGAAAGATTGAGGAAGCCGTAAAATATGGACGCAGCATTAAATCAGTAAGAAGAAAGCTTGACATAGGACAAGGCAAGATGTATGCACTGAAAGATAAGCACGGTAATATCATCAGCAATTTCGATGACATAGTAAAAGCAGCGGAAGAATTCTATACTGACCAGTACAGTGCCCAAAACAGCCAAGCGACTTTCATTCGAATAATGATGAACCGGGTACAGAGGCTCCTTATATAACTAGCGATGAAGTTAGAAGGGCCTTGAAAGACATGACCAGGGGAAAAGCTGCTGGAGAAGATGGAATAATAGTAGATTTAATCAAAGATGGAGGAGATATCATGCTTGAAAAGCTTGTGGCCCTTTATACGCAATGCCTCACAACTTCAAGTGTACAAGAGAGCTGGAAGAACGCCAACATTATGCTAATCCATAAGAAGGGAGACGTTAAAGAATTGAAGAATTATAGACCCATTTGCTTGCTTTCAGTATTGTATAAAATATTCACCAAGATAATTTCCAATAGACTCAGGGCAACACTTGACTTCAGCCAACCAAGAGAACAGGCTGGCTTCAGGAAGGGATATTCTACGATGGATCATACCCATGTCATCAATCAGGTAATCGAGAAATCTGCGGAGTACAATCAACCTCTCTATATGGCTTTCATAGATTATGAAAAGGCATTTGATTCAGTAGAGATACCAGAAGTCATAGAGGCATTGCGTAATCAAGGAGTACAGGAGCCATACGTGAATATCTTTGCAAATATCTACAAGGATTCCACAGCTACCTTGGTTATCCACAAGAAAAGTAGAAAGTTACCTATCAAGAAAGGGGTCAGGCAAGGAGACACAATCTCTCCAATGCTATTCACTGCATGCTTAGAAGTATTCAGGCTCTTAGACTGGGAAGGCTTAGGAGTGAGGATCGACGGCGAATATCTCAACCACCTTCGGTTTGCAGATGACATTGTCCTATTCAGCAACAATGGAGACGAATTACAGCAAATGATTGAGGACCTTAGTCGAGAAATTGTAAGAATTGGGTTGGAGATGAATATACAGAAGACAAAGGTAATGTTCAATAGCCTGGCAAGGGTACAAGAATTCAGGATCGCCAGTCAGCCTCTAGAGTCTGTAAAGGAGTACGTTTATCTAGGTCAATTGCTCACAGGGGACCCTTGATCATGAGAAAGAAATTGACAGAAGAATAAAATTGGGTTGGAGTGCATACGGCAGGCATTGCCAAATCCTGACTAGGAGCTTACCACTGTCGTTGAAAAGAAAAGTGTACAATCACTGCATTCTACTGGTGCTAACATACGGGGCAGAAACTTGGAGGTTAATAAAGAAGCTCGAGAACAAGTTAAGGACCGCACAAAGAGCGATGGAACATAAAATCTTAGGACTAACGTTGAGAGACAGGAAGAGAGCGGTGTGGATCAGAGAACAAACGGGGATAGCTGATATTCTAGTTGACATTAAGGGGGAGAAATGGAGCTGGGCAGGCCATGTAATGCGTAGGATGGATAACCGCTGGACCATTAGGGTTACAGAATGGATACCAAGAGAAGGGAAGCACAGTCGAGGTCGGCAGAAAACCATATGGGGGGATGAAGTTAGGAAATTTGCAGGCGCAAGTTGGAATACGCTAGCGCAAGACAGGGGTAATTGGAGATCGCAGGGAGAGGTATTCGTCCTGCAGTGGACATAAAATATAGGCTGATGATGATGAGGATGAATTATCTTCAAAAAACTAATGATAAAGCCATAAATGTTTCACTTTCAGAACACATTATCCTCAACATTTTTGCCATTGGCCCAAAATATGAGCTTCGTATCATATACAGCTGGTGCCACATACGTTTGGCCCGAGTCCTTCCTTGTCCGTGTTTTTTTTTTTGCGCTGTGCAAAATGAGCAGTTCTTCTATAATAATGAAATATATTGCGTATAATAACAACCGCACAACGCTTTCCATCATTTGCCAAATAATCTTTCGCTAAGTCTGTAATTACACGACTCTTTCCCGTGCATCATCAGTCATCAGATGCCAGCTAATGTAGTCAAAATGTAAACCATGCGCAATGTCCACAAAGAGCTGAACGCACCATGAATATCAAATGTGGTTTAGAAAATATGCGTCCACTCGCTCCAGCATGGTTTTATGAGGTATTCTCTCCAAAATTCGTAAAAAGCATTCCCAATGAAAACGTTGACCTTATATTACACACGCCATGCTTTTCATTAGCATGCAAATTGAATCGGACTGCCGTGTTTAGGTGTTCCAGTAAACCGGACAAACAAATTATTACATTTTAACACTGGGCGAGTTGGTTTATCTTCATAGTAGAGCAGCGGAAATATGACGGCAACACAAGACAGAGAAATACACAGGACAGGCACTTTCAGCGACTGTCGCGTGTACTTCTCTGTGTTGTGCTGACGTGATTTTCGCGCTGCTCTACATGAAAAACAAAGTATGCATTTTGTACGCTTCTAAAGCCATGAAAACAATCTTTTAGTGCCTATTTTGCAGCGCGCCTCGTGAACCTGCACAGTGCAAACTTTGTTGGACATGTGCCAGAGTATATAAATAAATATTGAGTTGGACATGTGGTATAATGTATAAGTAAATAAATATTGTTTTCGAGCGCTCCTATAAAGTCGCACCAACAGATCTACTGCAAAATGCCACCAGTGCTTAATGCAGGTGCTAGGCCACACAGATATGCGTAATTACGAAATTTGAAATGGACGAACTTTGTGAAACGCCTTCATGTCCTATTACCGCATTTTCGAGAGCGCTGAAAGAACCTCGGATACCGTAGAGTCACTCGACATTAACCAACATTTGGAGCGAATGTTTCGCAAGTTTCAGCATTTTGAGTACTGAAACTACCCGTCCGTTCATTACGTCACACACGTCGTACGCGGTCGCCACACGTCTGCCAAGAGCATCTGCGATTGCAAACAACGCATCGCGCTTCAAATAAATGAGACGACCGCACAATGTCGAGGTGTCGGGGCGGTCGTGCAGACGGAGTCTGAAACGTGACAGCCGCTTTCCCGTGCTACGACCGCAAACGTAATTTTTGGGGCTCTGATTACACATTCAAACTGCCTTCGGAAGAAGCAAGAAAGTAAATAGCGGTTGGGAGAAGCGCAGCAACCCGTACTGAGAGGACGTGTGTAAACAAGAAAAACAAAAGAAGAGAATGATGCTACACTTGGTACACCTGGAATGGTTACTTTCAACATTTGGTTCCTAGAAAATCCTGTTTAGACAAGACTCAAGTTATTTACATGTTGCTTTAATGATACCCACTTCAATGCCGTCGAATTATTCGTTATTATTTCGTTTGCACACCAAAAAACAATCCAAGAGAAGAGGAAGGAAATTAGCTAGCAACTGTCAACAGGAGGGGAACAACGCCTGGCGGCTCTAGAAGAGAAAAGGTATATGAAAACGAGTAGAGAATCAAGAACTGAACCAATACTAGGAGAAATCATTTTAAAAGAAATACGGGATGAGGAGAGTGTCGAACAACACAAGAATAAAACATGAATGTATGTCACGCTCTCATCTGGCGGAACATTACATTCGACAATTGCTCCACAAATTAGCACAAATTCAATGTAAGCATACCTGCTTTTTAATTAATATTAACAAAACAAACTGCAGGACATCGACCTAACTTGCGTGCTTAAATAAGGCCATTGTCGTTCCGATTTTCAAACGTAAGCCTTTCTCCTTTTAGAACCACTTCCGTTGTGCAAATGTCCGGCATGAAACTTATCCGTGTTCACGGCATTAAAGCGCTTGCAAAGGAACACAATAACTACAAAACTCAACAAGTGCTTGCGGTGTCTCGGCCTCACTGTGTCCTTTGTTTGAGGTTCAATACCGTGAATATACACAAACAAGCCAAGATCTCTACACTTTTCCTTTTATTTGTGCTATTCTGTGTGTGGGCCACTGGTTCTTCAGTGCTTCACTTTATCTTGAATCATTAGTATAGTCTATGACAATAATAATAATGTACTGTCATAATAATTTCGTCTCAAAACAGATGTATATCATCACCAGCAGCAGCCTAATTTTGTGTCCACTGCAGGACGAAGGCCTCTCCCAGCGATCTCCAATTACCCTTGTCTTGCGCTAGCTGATTCCAACTTGCGCCAGCAAATTTCTTAATTTCATAACCCAACCGAATTTTCTGCCGTCCTCGACCGCGCTTTCCTTCCCTTGGTACCCATTCTGTAACTCTAATGGCCCACCGGTTGTCTGCTCTATGCATTACATGGCCTTCCATTAATTTTTTTCTCTTTATGTCAACAATAAAGTTGCCTGTGTACCCAGACATTATCAAATATCCCCGTTTGCTCTCCGGTCCACACCGCTCTCTTCCTGTCTCTTACCGTTGGGCATAACGTTTTTCGTTCCATCGCTCTTTGTGCGGTCCTTAACTTGTTCTCGAGCTTCTTTGTTAACCACCAAGTTTCTGCCCCGTATGTTAGCACCGATAGAATGCAATGTTTGCACACTTTTCTTTTCAACGACAGCGGTGAGCTCACAGTCAGGATTCGGTAATGTCTGCCGTTGCACTCCAACTCAATTTCATTCTTCTGTAAATTTCCTTTTCATGATCAGGGTCCCGGTGAGTAATTGACCTAGATAAACGTACTCCTTTACAAACTCACGAGGCTGACTGGCGATCCTGAATTATTGTACCCTTGCCAGGCTATTGAACATTATCTTTGTCGTCTGCATATTAATCTGCAACCCCACTCTTACACTTTCTCGGTTGAGGTGCTTCATCATTTGTTGTAATTCGTCCCCATTGTTGCTGAATAGGACAATGTCATCTGCAAACCGAAGGTTGCTGAGATATTCGCCATTGATCCTCACTCCTAAGTCTTCCCAGTCTAAGAGCTTGAATGCTTCTTCTAAGCTTGCAGTGAATAGCATTCTAGAGATTGTGTCTCCTTGCCTGACCCCTTCCTTGATAGGTAACTTTCTAATTTTCTTGTGGAGAACCAAGGTAGCTGTCGAACCTTTGTAGATATTTGCCAAGATATTCACGTATGCCTCCTGTACTCCTTGATTACTGAATGCTTCAATGACTGCTGGTATATCTACAGAATCAAATACTTTTCACAATGTATGAAAGCCATATAGAGAGGCTGATTGTACTCCGCAGATTTCTCAGTTACCTCAATGATGACATGGACGTGATCCACTGTATAATATCCCTTGCGGAAGCCAGCCTGTTTCCTTGGTTGATTGAAGTCAAGCGTTGCCTTGATTTTATTATAAATATTCTTGGAGATCATTTTGTACAATACTGAAACACGCTAGTCGGCCTTTAATTCTTCAATCTTATAACGTCTCCCTTTTTATGATTAGTATAATGTTGGCATTCTCCCAGCTCTACAGTACACTGAAGTCGTGAGACATTGTGTATAAAGTGCCGCAAGCTTTTCAAGCCTATTATCTCCGCCATATATGATCAAATGGACTGTTATTCCATCTTATCCTACCGCTTCTCGCTCGGACATGTCTTCCCAGGCCCTTCGAACTTCGTCCCTAGTTATAGAAGGAGATTATGTAACCTGCTCATCGCTATATACACTTCCAATGTAGGTTGCGTGGTTGCTTCGGGGACTCTAAAAGTCAGTATAGAATTCTTCTGGTGCTTTTCTTATATAATCTAAATTGCTGATCACATTACCCTGCTTATCTTCAGAGCATAAGCCTTGCCCTGTCCTATGCCAAGTTTTCTTCTGGCTGATTTCATGCTGCGGCCATTTTTTACTAATTCCTCAATCTTTCAAAAGCTACAATTTCGAATATGGCTTACATTCTTCTTGTTTAACAGCTATGACCGTTCAATTATTTCTATCTGATCTCTTTAGTTAATCACTTTCATACGCTGTCTTTCTTTATTAGGCATGTTGTTACTTGGGAGAGCTTACCTACTGGTTACATTTGGACCTTTCCTCCCACTGCAATTGCTTATTTTAAAATCAGCCTACTACCGTTTCATCCAATACCTGTATGTTTTATTCACCTTCCTGTTCTAAAGCGGAATATTTGTTTGCGATCACCAGGCTCAATATATTAATTTATTAATTATGCATACTTTCAAGGCCTAGTAGGCAAAACAGAAAGGAGTGGTGAAAATATACAATATTTTCGGTACAGGACAAGAATTTAAAAAATTAAACTATAAGGCACTTTGAACGGCGATCTTGAAGTTAGTAGTGTCCCAAATGGAGACTATGGAGATGGGAAGGTAGTTCCATTCATTGGCGGTTCTTGGCAAAAAAGAAGAATGGTACAGAATGGTTCGACAAGATGGCACTTCAGTTTTGTGTTGATGTTAATATGTAACTGGGTGTGGTGAAAAGGTTTCCTTTCAGAGAAGGGTTAAGGCAATATATTCTGCGAAAAAGACAGATACGAAGATACTTGCGACGTAATGAGAGTTCAGGTAGATATAGTGTTCTTTTCATGGACGTGACACTAGAATGACATGAATAATTTGAAATGGGTGACGCGGTTCTGAATGCTTTCAAGAGAAATGGCGAGATTGGTATGAACAGGGTCCCATATGGCACAAGTATATTCTAATTTTGGGCGGACGAGTGTTTTATATAGAGTGGGCTTTAGTGAAGTGGGTGCTGATGCAAAGTTTTGTCTCAAATAGCCTAACGTTTGGTTAGGATTGTTAGTGACATATTGAACATGCATGTTCCATGAAAGGTTGTTAGCAATTTACAGGCCAAGATACTTATATGAGTTAACAACCGACAGGGCACTGCCATTATTAGAATATGGGAATATATCAGAAGAGGTAGAGCTAAAGGAGACGCGCACACTTTTGTATTTAGTTGTGTTTAGCTGCATTAGCCATTTGGCGCACCAGTTGGATACACTGTCCAGGTCGTCCTGTAGCTTACGGGAATCACTAAGGTTAGTTGTTTTGTGATAGATGACACAATCGCCCGCGAACAGCCTAATAGTTGAATTAGAGATACAGTAAGGAAGGTCATTAATGTAGATCAGAAAAAGCAGGGGAACGAGTACCAATCCTTGTGGTACACTGGATGTTATGGAACAAGGTCTGGATGTAAATTCGTTAGCGGTTACATACTGGGTCCTGTCTGAGAGGAAATCCTTTAGCCGTGCAAAAACCTTGTGGTCAATATTAAGAAGGGAAAGTTTGAAAAATCAGGAAATCGTGAGAAACAGAATTGAAAGCTTGCGAGAAATATAGAAATACGCAGTCGCTGTCAAATTTCTGGTACGCATTATTAAACGAGTCGTTCGCAAAAGAAAGAAGTTGCGTTTCACAGGAGAAGAATTTTCTAAAGCCATGCAGTGCGTTCTTAAAGAAAGAGTTGGTCTCGAGAAAACTAATAAGACGTGAATAAATCATATGCTCTAATATTTTGCTTGGAATGCATGTTAATGAAATTGGTCGGTAATTATTAGCAGAAGGAATGTCACCTGATTTATGAACCAGAACCACCTTTCACACCTTCCGGTCATTGGGCAAGGCAGAAAGCTATAAGTACGGGTCAAAACTATTTGATAAAATAATGTATAAAAAAATTGAGTGCATTTTACCATTTTGAGCTAATGGAGTCAGGGCCACAAGACGAATAAATTTTTAGACTGTTGATCAGTTTGCCAACGCCCACCCAGTCAAAAAAGATAGAATTCATTAGCGGAAAACTTGTGTGTGATAAAAGTGGCACAGCTGTTGCGAGCGAGTGCTGAAAAAATGAGGAGAAGGTATCATTCAAGATATCACAGCACTCGTGGGGCAGAACAGGCACATCACACCGAACTAACTGCAGGGCATTATTTTTAGTACCTGTGACAACAGACCAGAACTTCCGCGGGTAGGAAACCAGAAACGATTGAAGAATATTGCTCAGAAAAATCTGTTTGGGATTCGCTAATGTTGAACAAAATTAATCGGAAATGTGGAGATACGTAATGGGACCAGTGATCAGGATGATTTAATTGTAACTTAGGCACGGTGAAACACCCGCTTTGATTTTTTTCTTGCGCAGGCGCTTTAGCGAATTTTTAAACCACGGTGAACGGGGATCAGAAGGACCCTTCTTTGAGGCACGTAGCGTTCAATTAAAAACATCAGTTTGTTTTTATTTAGAAACCAGTTTTCATCTAAAGTTCGCTGTGAAAAGTTCACGAGGTAGCTTCCAATGAAAGACAAACTCAGCAGTTATTGAAGAAACATTGGCTCTGTTGTAATCTACTATAATTTTTGAGCTTTTCTTAATGCTAAGATGCGCCTTAAGAGTGAAGGGGATCACTAAAACGTCGCTTAGTTCTTGCAGGCACGTTAGAGTAGAAACCAAGTTGGGTGCACTGGTAAGAATAAGATCCAATGTGTTGGCAGAAGTCGGTGTAGAACGCATGGGGTGGTGTACAAGTTGGGTCAGGTTAAAATTGTGGTAGAGGTTTAAAAATTCTGAAAATTGCGGAGAACTCTGTTTTACAGCCACGGAATCATTCGACCACACAACATTTGGAAAATTGAAGTCCCCAAGTAGAAGCAAAGGTAACGTAGGGTATCTAATAATAAGATGATTAATTACATCATGAAGTTCGTGACAAAACAAAATAGAAGCAGCAGGTTGTCTATAACAGGCACATAAAATGAACTCATAGTTTGTAATGACCACTCGTACACACACAAGTTCAAATGATGAACCAAGCGGAATATTTTGCGACACAAGACAACGTTTTATAAATATCAAGACTGCCCCTCAAGATCTAATGCCGCGGTCATATCCGTACAGATTGTGAGAGTTTTCACAATTCAAAATTTCACTGCTTGTGATTTTGTGCGGACAGCCACGTTTCAGTAAGGATAACAATACCAGCGGAACAAGAATCAATGACTGACGACAAAGCTACGCGTTTGTTGAGAACACTTCGTGCATTTGTGAAGCGTATCGATAAGTCTTGAGCTTTCTAGCGTACAGTAGATAGCTATGTCGATTCATATTGCTGAGTGATTGCAGACTCAGCCACTGTCATGCGCACATTTAAGGCCGGATAAATTTCGCAGACGCTATCAGTGGCTGCGCAGTAGACATACGTTTCTTTATTTATAACCTTGTTGTGACGCAATGTGAAAGGTTGTTTGCTAGCGTTCCTAAAATCGATAAGTTTTTTACGCAACTGCCTCTTACTTTTGCAGAAATCTTCACCTACCTGAGCCTTCTAGCTTTGCCCTCTGGGAAAAGATACTCTCTTTAATCTTAAATGTCGAGAACATAACAATTACGGCGCGTGTCTTATCCGCAGAAAACGACCCCAATCTGTGCGCTCGAGATATAGCCGTCTCTGGAATAGAAATCTTCAGATGCTATGAAAGTGTGTCCCGAACTCAGATTTCAGATATAGCCCAAGTCTCTGTGGGACTAGCAGCAATTCCGTGAAACAGCAGATTATCCTTCCTTGATCGATCCTCAAGATCGTCAAGGGCACCAGTCTTAGTTTCGATTGCTTCCTTAACTGCGTCGTCAATTTCTGCGATAGGTGGCGAGTTCTTAAAATGATGAAGTAAGGATTCAAGCTTAGTCAGTCTCGTAGTTAAATCAGACACGTTTTGAGCTAGGGCCTCTTGTTTTTCTTTAAGATCACCTAGAGCACCCATAATCTCAGCGTGTCTCGAGTCACATTTAGATGACAGGTCGCCGATTGCTGAAAGCATTTGGTTATACGGTGGAATATTTAGAGGCCCAGGATTCGCCTCAACATCTCCACAGACCAGTAACTTCTTCGCCACTAGTATACAGTCACGAAAACATTGGAATAGCACACTTGTGCACGGTATAATCATCAAGAAAAGATTGCTCGATCGCTTGAAAAAAAGTGGCGGTTGTCTACCAACCTGCATGTAGAACAGAAACGGGTTTGTGAGCGGCGAACGCACTGTCGCCGCTATGTCATGGCCACTGAAGGCGATAACTGGACATTTCGTGCTTTTATATTCTTCTGGAGGCACTGTCGGTAACGATGCCGCCAGCCAGCCAGTGATGGGAGGGATGCTGTTATCGAGATAAGGTAGATAACACACGCCATGATCGTCGAAAGTCGATGGTGCAAACTGCGTCACCAGCGAAACTTCTGAAGCTTCAGACAGGAGAGATGTGCCCAGCAAAGGGACGAACTGACGTAGTATTCGAATACCGCAGCAGGGAGGCCAATTCCTGTTCTAGTGAGGGAGTGTCTTTCTCGAAGGTGAGTGGGCCTTCCTGATTTGGTTGCACGTGGAATCTATTTTTCTATCTAAGGAATCTATTTCTAGCCGCCACTACAAGCCTGCAAATGTACTGGATGAGGATTAGAACTTGGGACTTTAAGAATAGAAGAACAGTGCCTGCTTCTAATCATTGCTCCATGCCACCAGATATAGTTTTCTTTACTGTCACTTAAAAAAAATAAATTATGGGGTTATACGCGTCAAAACGAAGATCTGATTATGAGGCACGCCGTAGTGGGGGACTCCGGAAATGTGGACCACCTGGGGTTCTTTAACGTGCACCTAAATCTAAGTGCACGGGTGTTTTCGCATTTCGCCCCCCATCGAAATGCGGCCACCGTGGCCGGGATTCGAACCCGCGACCTCATGCTCAGCAGCCCAACACCAAAGCCACTGAGCAACCACTGCGGGTCCTACGAAGGGGTGCCACGGCTTCATTTTACGAATTTTAGAGCACAGCTCTTAGGCGCTCGTTCCTGGGGCGAGCGCAAGATGAGAGCGAACGCTGAGTGTAGCGTGGGATCAAAAAAAGCGGCGAGAGCTAAGAGGCGCAAGGAAGAAAGCGGAGAGGAGGCTGCAGTGGAACCATGAGGCGGAAAGAGGAGGAGGCTATGGCGAAAGCGTGAGAAGAAACGCATAGTGCGGCGACGTGGCTACGAGAGCTATGAGAGTAGCGCGCGTCGTCCACAAGCACGCTTGGCAAAAATGTCCGAGCACTGCTCGTCTGGGACGTCTGTCGGCGGCGGCTGCTGTAAATCGCGCCCACGCGTCACCCTCGCACTGGCCAAACTCCCTGGCTCTCCATTAGCGAGGCAGTCGCGCCACACTTCGCTCCGATTGCAACGTGCCGCGCGAGACCGATTGTCAGCGCCAGCCAATACATCGCGAAATGAAAACACGTATAGCACGACACTTAAATGTCGCATTAGGGTGTATCGTAGTCGTTGGTGAATTTTTCGTAAGTGAGCTCCTTCTTTATGAACTACACCGGGCGTTTTAGTTTAAGGTTAAGAGAATTTATTGAATCGCCTGGAGCACTTAACAGAAATCTACTTGTCGAGCCGGACTACTCGAAATGTATACATTACTCAGGCTTGAAATCAGTATGTCTGAGTGATTGATTACCAAAATGTGACTGATAATATTTGAACTATTTACTTTAGCGCACACGTTGCAGTACACTAAATGAAGCCACTGATGTCATGAGGCTCGTCCACTTCGAAAGAATTTTGAAACTAGCACCAGTTTTGAGATAAGCACAAACTTGTCTTTAAAATGCACCGTTGTTCAAATTAGTTTTTTTACCAAATGGTTTTTTATGCGTTTAAGCTGGAAATTTACTGAAAGACCAATGCATTTCACCGCAAAGTTTGAGAACGGATATCTCGAAACTGGTGTCATCATCCGAATTCGTCCGAAACGGGTATGACTTCAAAAGCCACTGGATACAACTTGTAAATTGTAACATGTTGCGTAAAGTATTTTAGTTTAAAATTAAAAAGGTAATTAGCAAGAACTTCTTAATTAGTAAAATATTCGTGTCCATGTTGTGCAAATAATGTCTGCCTCTGGAAGTAATTGAACCCAAAAAGTAGAATTGTGATACGTGTCATCGGTGAGTTTTAAAAATTCCGTTAACGTTAAAATTTGCGCACAGTATCGGCGATGAACGCCACTGGACTACTCAGCCTTCTTTTGCGGCCTTACAGATTACGCTTCCTGCTTCCCGCTTCCACGTTTCAAGCTGTGTTCCACGCTTGGGCGATAAGACTAGCAGCGTTATCGCATTTAGACAATACTGGTTCACCGGTTCACGGCGAACCGCATCGACAAATGTGGGCAGCGGACAAGCGTTCCTGCTGCATTCAAGCGGCATTTGTACGCAATAGCGGTGGTGGACGCTGCGGGACTGAGCCTTCTTTTGGAGCCTTACAGGTTAGTTCGTTCGTCTCGTACTCACCTCCAGCTAAATCAGTGTGTCCACCGCGGCTGCTGTACATGGCCCTTTGGTCATGGTGACTGCATTGAAAAATTATAGTCTTTTACATATCCCTATCATATTCGTAAGTGCTTTGGGGGTGACGACCGCTTACTTTCGCAAGAAAGACGAGTCTCTCAGGACCATTTGGAACTGTGGCACGTGTGGTTCAGCAAAAAAAAAATAGGGGGAGGGGGGTTGCGGGTCTCTTCTGCCACTCCCGCAAACTAAAAAAAATTGGTCGCAGGTTGAATGAGTTTAGTGAAGTCACAGCACCATTTCCTTTTGTTTAAAAGGTTGATGCCCTCACGGACGTCATGAAGGCTATACGGCAGACATTTAAAACTCTATTCAATACCTACCTGACCATTTCGACAAAGTGCAAGTTAGGCGGCACAGGCAGGATAATTATATCAAAGCCTTGAAGCTCGTGTTGAAAGTACAGTCACGCGCATCACCTAGCCGAACAGAAATGAAACTCCAGCTTAATGAAATGGCACAATATAGCCAAGGGTTAAACATTAAGGTGCGTGGCCTTGCTCAAGAAACAAATGAAAACATGTTAGTGTAAATGAAAAAAACTAGCGGTCAAACTCGGGCTTCCAGTTTCTTTCTAAATGTGACCGTGACGGTCTTCAAAAGATTGCCGCAAGTGCTGGCAAAGAACCGCCTATTATTTTACAGCTTGTGTCAAGTGCAGCGTGAGAAAAGTAGGTGCAAAGCCGTCTTCGTCGAAAGAGTTAAGTAGCTAATGCCACATTTTTGAAAACCTGACTGCAATAAAATAGGTGCCCCCTCGGGCTGGCTCGTAGGAAAACTGAGGAAAAGAACTATCAATTTGTCTGGCAAAAGAATGTTCACGTATTCTTAAGAAACACCGAAGGTGCCAGAGTTATTCGTATTCAAGATGAAAGATCTTGAAAAAATGACGTAGCGCCTTGCGCACGCAGGTTTCTTTCACTCACTCTGTTTGCTATAAACCTGTTTTGGAACGTGTCTTTTGTTAACATGGATGTTGAATTCTAATGTAATAGATATATGAAAGAAGGTACTAAAAACGTTTGCTCAATTTTTTTATGTAGATGCGCAATGACACCGAAAATAAAGAGGAAATTAACATTGATTTTTCTAATTTAGGTCACAATTTCAATGTGAACCGGTCATAAGGAAACGCATATTAGACCTTTGCCTCACGCGCACTCCTCAGTGCATGTCTCGATCTGATGCGAAGTGAGTTAGGCCTACGTGGCCTAAGCAAAATTGATGCCCGACTTCATCCCACTACCTCGCATAATAGAAATTACGATGCGGCTATGCTGCATCAGACCTTTTCTCTTTTCTTTTTTTTCGTGGAGTGGCTGGCGCACTTTTTCGGGAAAATTATGACCACATCCGTACAATCCGGCGCATTGGTCGGAATTTGGGAGTCTCCCGGTCGAATCGGGAGAGTGGGTAGGTATGCATGTGTATGGGCTCTCGGGCGCGATGCCGTCATTGCTCTAACGATCGAGTTTCTCGACATACGCACTCAGCGTTTCGCCCTTGGGGCGAAACTGTAATTAAGAAAGGATTGTACACATTTCTGGACTTGTATTTGTGAATTTGCAACGAAGCTACCACCACTTCTTAGAATATTAGTTTCACATACGTGTTATGGCCAATTCCTCGGAAAGTAGGATCAACCATTTATTTTTCGTTGACAGAAGTACAACATTCTCGCCCGAGGAGACACGTAGTGTCTGCAGTCATCTGCTAAGTGCAGCGTCTCCACAAATAGTCGAACGTGGCTAATATACGGACGTATTTCTTCTGCAGGAGTGGTGGAACGTCGTGTATTGCAATTCCCCCCCCCCCCCCCCCCCCCGTATATGTTGTCTGGAAACGTTGCCCCCTTGTCGGCAAAACGTCAGAAAGGCCACCAAAGAAGTGCTTACGAAAGCACTTAATTACAACCATCTCACGACTTCAAAGTCCTCACGAATAATTCACTGTATGTGCAGCTGTTCATGCAGGAGAGGCATAAAAAGTATGTTAAGCAATATTTCGTCGTAAAGCTTCATCGCCGTGTCGGTTTTGCGCTAGGCAATCTTGCCAAAGCGAAGTTGCAGAATAAGGTTTATTTCGTTCGCTCTAATGGCATTCAGACAAGTGCGATCATCTATATTAGCCGAGATAAAAAAAGATGGTGCACGCGGGTGACAAAAAAAGAAGCGAATGGGATGATCTGCCATGTCACGTGAGATCGTCCTAACCACGTCTATTTTGATCTTCATAAATTTCACCACGAGATATTCACCGTGCCTCTCGCCCAATTTGCTTCTGTGAAATACGCACTGCACCACCAAAAACCAGAAGCATCCGTGTGGAAACATCGCCCATGGTAGAATGCTAGCCCTAGAAAACTACTATATACGTATAGCCGAAATTCGACCAGTGAACGCACTTCTGTTCTTTTTTATGAAACAATAAATAACGTAGTCGGTGATTAGCCATCTTTAAACCACATAGACTTGTTAGTGTAAGACCGTGTGGTATCCGACTGTTTAATTATGAAGCTCTAACACTTAAGCTGTTGAAACGCAATAGGCGTTGAATGCGTACTCGCCCAAAACGTGGGAGGTATCTCAATGAACCCTTAAGGGCTTAAGGGGTTGTCGAGAGAGAGAAATGGTTTATTTTTTATGAAGAAGGGATAGGTTGGCTCTATCTTTAACAGTGCGAGTGAGGAGCGAAATTTAGAGGGTGCGCGTGGTGCGACGGCGGCGCCGCCGCGTGGGGCTGAACGAAAGGATTTGTCATAAACGCTGCGTTGTCGATTGCTCGGACCACAGAGTTTCATACAGTCACCAGAGGGAGCTCCGTCGAGTTAATGTCTGCGTGCGCTGCAAACAGAGCAATTCAGCCAGCTTGGGAATGTAGATGGATTTGCCTAAACTTCGTCCTTCTGGCTTTGAATGGCTTCATGACTACACAAAGTTACCATTTTATAAGAAAACGCTGCGTTTTAAATAATTACATAAACTTTGATAAAGCGGTCCGGCGGCAGCATTCGAACACAGGACCATCTGCCCAGAGGTCCGATATTGAAACCATTACGCCACGGATGCATGGACAAAGAGGAACCACTGAAATTTTCAGCAATTATGCTTGCTTGCAGAGTCGTATTACCTTCTACATAAAAGTATAAGTCGCTTTGAAGTTTAGTCCTATTTCGGCCCAGATGAAGCGTAATAAACGGAACCACAAGAACGTCTGAAGCCCTAAGCACGAAGATCAGACAAATCCATGTCATCATCATCATCATCATCAGCCTATATTTTATTTCCACTGCAGGACGAAGGCCTGTCCCTGCGATCTCCAATTACCCCTGTCTTGCGCTAGCGTATTCCAACTTGCGCCTGCAAATTTCCTAACTTTATCATCCCATCTGGTTTTCTGCCGACCTCGACTGCGCTTCCCTTCTCTTGGTATCCATTCTGTAACCCTAATGGTCCACCGGTTATCCATCCTACGCATTACATGGCCTGCCCAGCTCCATTTCTTCCACTTAATGTCAACTAAAATATCGGCTATCCCCGTTTGTTCTCTGATCCACACCGCTCTCTCCCTGTCTCTTAGCGTTAGTCCTAAGATTTTTCGTTCCATCACTCTTTGTGCGGTCCTTAACTTGTTCTCGAGCTTCTTTGTTAACCTCCAAGTTTCTGCCCCATATGTTAGCACCGGTAGAATGCAATGATTGTACATTTTTCTTTTCAACAACAGTGGTAAACTTCCAGTCAGTATTTGGTAATGCCTGCCGTGTGCACTCCAACCCAATTTTATTCTTCTGTAAATTTCTTTCTCGTGATCAGGGTCTCCTGTGAGTAAATGACCTAGATAAACGTACTCCTTTACAGACTCTAGAGGCTGACTGGCGATCCTGAATTCTTGTTTTCTTGCCAGGCTATTGACATTATCTTTGTCTTCTGCATATTCATCTTCAACCCAATTCTTACACTTTATCGATTAAGGTCCTCAATCATTTGTTGTAATTCGTCTCCATTGTTGCTGAATAGGACAATGTCATCTGCAAACCGAAGGTTGCTGAGATATTCGCCGTTGATCGTCACTCCTAAGCCTTCCCAGTCTAAGAGCTTGAGTACTTCTTCTAAGCATTTGTGGCGGCATGAAGCAGAGGTAGAATACCCGGCCTCAAATCTGAAGGTCATAAGTTCGAATCCTACTCCAGTCCACCACATTTTGAGGCATGGAGTGGTGCCTGACACCGGCCAGAAAAAAATATATCGCCGAGAGCTAGTGGGGCTATACTAGTTCAGGTGCAACCAAACTAGGAAGGCCCACTAAGCTTCATCAAAGTCACTCCCTCACCAGAACAGGAATTGGCCTCCCTGGTGCAGTATTCGGCCACTACCTCCCTCATGGCTCCGACAATTAACCCATGGCCCTCTGTTCCCAGTGGCTGCGGAGCACCTGACCAGGGCGGCGGTCAGACCTGCTACGCGGCAGAGGGTGCTAAGAATCTCTGGATCAAGACAGGCCGCCAATGGAAACTGAACCTGGCAACGTTCACCACGCGTACCCTCGCGAGTGAGGCTAGCTTAGACCTGGACTATTTGAAGAATTATGAGGCATTTCCTGGGAAATTATTGGCCTTAGTGAGGTTAGAAGAACTGGTGAAGCTTACACAGTGCTGACTAACGGCCACGTCCTCTGCTACAGAGGTCTTCCAGATAAGAGAGCATCCGGGGTAGGATTTCTAGTCCATAACAACATAGCGGGCAACATTGATTAATTTTACAGCATTAGTGAGAGGGTAGCAGTCGTCATAATAAAGCTGAATAGGAGGTACAAAATGAAGGTAGTACAAGCCTACGCCCCAACTTCCAGTCACGATGATGAAGAGATAGAACAGTTTTATGAAGATGTTGAACTAGCAATGACAAAGGTGCAAACTCAGCATACTTTAGTCATGGGCGACTTCAATACAAAAGTGGAGAAAAAGCAGGTTGGTGAGCAAGCAATTGGCAACTACGGCATCGATTCTAGTAATGCAAGAGGATAGATGTTAGTAGAATTCGCGGAAAGGAATAGGCTCCGAATAATGAATACCTTCTTCAGGAAGCGCAGCAACAGGAAGTGCACCTGGAAAATCCCTAATAGAGAAACAAGGAATGAAATAGATTTCATACTCTCTGCCGATCCAAGCATAGTGCAGGATCTAGAAGTGTTAGGTAAGGTTAAGTGCAGTGACCATAGGTTAGTGAGGTCTAGGATTTCTCTCAATTCGAAGAGAGAGAGAGAGAGAGAGTGAAATTAGTCAAGAGGAAACAGGCGAAATCCATGTATAACCCATCACTCCCATTATGGCTGAACGGTCACAGTCCCAGATTTGCCTCTAGTAATTGAAGAAAGCTCTATGGCTCAGACAACTTGTTTAACTGTCCACTGGGGACATGTTGTTTCCTTTTATCAACGTTGCCGTGCCTCCACAACTAACTAGAACTGTGCATGCGCAGTGTGCACCATATAGTGTGGATGCTTTTTGACATCACATGTCCATAACGTGATTAGGTTGCCAGTACCTCTCGTGAGCGTAAGCCATATATTGATTCCACAACTAGCTTTCTTGCATTTCATTGAATTTGCCTACCGTTAGTTCAGTTTTTCTTTTTCCACTGTGCTTCCGCCTCCATCTTGTCGACATATCCGATTTCTGTGCACATCTGCACCCAAC